>NW_025942363.1:0-140642 GCF_000764305.2 Hyalella azteca
CAAGACCTAGTGTTTTTGCAGTATTTCGACACGCAAATGTATGACGTCACCATTTCAACCATCAATGAACGCATGGAACTAAAACAAAGCTTAATATAAAGGAAAAACTAGAGAAGTGACGGAATTACCTACGATGTCGGAATATACCGCGTTTACCCTACCTAATTGTAAACTTGATGTTTACATTTATTTGGCGGGAACTCATCACAACTGATTTCCGGACAAGCTTCACTGCATCCTGATCCATCCAACATACCGGAAACCTTACTTTTTTTTAAATAGTTGGCCGAAGACTGACAAATATATTAAATGCAAGAATTTCAATCTAAATGTGTTGGCAAGATCTTCTGAAGGCAAAAATTTTGCTACTGAAGCGTTGCCAAAGATATTGCAATATTCATCCACTCTCTGCACAGTGGGTTCCATGCATTCATTGATGGTTGAAATAGTGGCGTCATACTATTGCGCACCATTCTATATTACTATTGCCAAAACACTAGGTCTGGGCTGTCTGGCACAAAAATGTTGAGATCCAAAGAGAGACAGTGCGGGTCACCCAGCAAGAACATCAAAAAATGTGTCAAAGTTGATAGTTGACCTTGCTCTAACAAATAGTAATAAACTGTTTGCATAGAAAGACTGAAAGAATATTATGGTTTGAGACTTTTAAATAAGTCTGTGAATATATTAGGAATCCTTTAAGTATACTTGTATTTGATGATTTCAAGTGGTAAAAAATTAATAGATGATTAAGTTAAGAGATGGTTTTAGACACATAAAAACTAATTCTGATTTCTGACACAGTTTGGAATTAGATACACACAGCTCGTTCCAAGCTGTGTGCAGAAATTAAAATTAAATTAATTAAAGCTTAATAGCTCTTAATTAAAAGCCTAAATTAGTAGTGTTCAATATTCAATAGTGTTCTAATTCCAAACTGTATCATATTCCAATACAGCTCACACAGCAATCAGAATTTGAACACAAGAGTGTCAGAATTATGAATTAGTAGAGTTTGAAGCGTGGCCGGAATTAGTCTCACAAAATGCTGAATTTAGTCACACACAGTGTCAGAATATATGGATTTGGTAGGTTTGCATTCTAAAGGCTTTTAAATAAATATGGCAATATTTTGTGACGTTTTATTGTTGCTGGCGTGTAGTGCGGTGTTTTGAGAGTGACGTAAAGCAAACAGAACTCGAGTTGCACGTACGGTGATTTTTTTATAGCTATTCATTTTTTGCTAAGTCCTTAAAGTGACGGAATATACCACGTTTACCCTAATTCATCTGGCGGAAATCTCACAGTTCTGGAAATGGCAGGAAATCTTAAGTCATGGCCCTAAAGCCTAAAGGTAGACCTTTTCCATGCTTGCAGATACAGTTACAGAGTGACAGACTGAAAAGTTGGAGACTCAGAGTTGGAGGAGAGTATTCAGTACTCAGTTGTTGTTATTTGTTGCAATATATTTGTTAGAAAATTCCAATTCTGAATTGGTAATTACTTTCTGTAAGGCTGTCAGTAAGCTGTGGATAGAGCTTTCAGTTGGTAATCAGCCCACAAAATCATTTGGTTTTGAATATTATGAGCTTTATACCATTAAATGCTGGAATAAATTGCCTTCATTGTAAATGAGTTATGCCTGTCTACTACATATATAATGTTCCACTGTATCATAACCACATAACCTTTCAAGCACTTGAACTGCAAAACCTGTGCAAAATGTAATGCAACCAATCAAGTAATTATTAACTTGGTTCTCCTTAGTAAGTTTGGAATTGCTGTTGCATAAAACCTGCCCTGCAATACCATGCTGCAAATAAAATATGATTTCTGTCTTGTAAATTTTTTAACTTTCTGCTATCTGAGATTAGGTTTCAGATAGTGAAGTTTGATTTTAAAATTAATTATCCTTCAACAATTAGCCATTAAATTTTTTGCTGATTTTATGCAAAGAAAGAATAGTGGCAGTCTGTAGCTTGTTGGTGTGGACTGTGGATAATGAATGCTGGAACACTCCCATGCCCTTTAACTATGGTGTAAAATTATTATTTATTTTGGCAGACAACTCTGGGCCATACTATTCCTGGCTACTTTACTAAAGGCTGGTTGGTCTAATTCAAAGGATATCTTTTATTGTGTACCTATATATGGTAGCCAATAATGTGACAGACTAGAATTGGTGGAAGCTTTGGTATTGAAGATTGGAGGATGAGGTCATATCAGTATGTGCAGTGGTGGTCTCTAACACCAAACAAAAATTGTTCTATTACTGTGAGCAACTCTTAGTAAACTTTTTCTTGGTTGGAATTATCTTGCACTAAATGATTCAAGAGTGTCATTTGGTCACTCAATCCATGATGTATTGGTGTTAATTATTGGCATCCACATTTCCATAGACTTGACTAAGTTGACTAGACTAAGACAGTGATAGAACCAAAAATGGGAGATGAAACTTGGGCTAACATTCAGTTGGTGAAGAGTAAGCGAGAAAGCTTCCGAGAAAAGTTGAAAAGGAGAAAAGCTGAAAGAGACACCATCTTGTCTGTTGCTAGAAGTTCATCATTGTCAATTCCATCAGGCTCCCACACTAACAGTGAGAGTGCAGTAGGTAAGTTCAACTTTAATTATTCACTTGAAAATATTACCAATGCTGCTTATTTTCAGTCCAGAGAATTCATTTTAACTAGATATTAATTCAACATTGTTATAATTTCAGTTTATATGTTCACATTAAAAATATCTTTGATGTTAAGGAAATTAATTCTTTCCATGTTTTTTTAAAAAGGATTACAGTTATGAAAAATCTATCTCCAGATCCTGTGATCAAATTGCTGATAGGTACTTTTATTTTAAATAAAATTTATACTAGAAGGTTTGTTTACTCATTCCTATGCCAATGAATTCATGAGGATCATTAATTAGTGTTGAGATTTCCTTATGGCAAAGTCAAAAGAGAGTTTTCTCAGCCATAAATAATAAGCCTCTATGTTGTAAGCATATTAGGTACTATTTGAGTTACAGCATATGTTTGCTGCAGTTAAGGGGACCGGCTACCCTAAAATTTCCAATTTTGGCGTTTTTGGGTTTTTATGCTCATCTGAAAGCTGGAATTCTGCTCTTTCCAATGATACTACCACTGCCATCGCTGTACGCCAATATTTACGTTCATGACGTCTCTTTAAAGGGAAGCGGGTGAGAGAGTTCTTTAAGTAATTAGATATAAAGTAATTAGCTGCTGAAATCTTTGAATATAGTTTCTACTTGAGTTGTGCTGCAGTTACATGCTTAGTCTCATCTTAAAGCTGACATTCTGAGCTTTCCAACGATACTACTGCGATCCATGCACGGCAATATTGACGCAGATGGCTGGGCTTTAATGGGGGCGGGGGGTGGAGTTCCTTCACTAAATAAACCTAAGAAAATTAAAGCGGCAAGACTACATATCTTGGTGTATCTGGCATCTGAGCTCAGTTACCCTCCTAACATTGTACGTAGAGGTGCGCTACAAGTTGCTGCTAGCATCCTTGAGTGGATTAAGCTACAGAAGCCTGTAGTTTGGTATCCATGCTACATTGAGTGCCTATTTCGAGGCGTACAGGACTTTGTCGCGCCGTCCTGAAAAGTTCAACTTATTGTCATGGAAAACCTATCTCCTCCTACAGTTTTCAAGCTACAGCAATGAGACATACACCATTCGATTCGTAAGGAAATTACCTAAAAATTTGATGATCATTTTTTTGAATTTCTGTCTGGTTCGTTTTTTATATGGGGGAGAGGGGAAAAATGGGATAAAATGCGCATAAAAAAAACTAAGGGGAAAATGAGAAAAGTGATCATCAAGTTTTTAGGTATGGTCCTTACGAACCGAATGATATGTGTCTCGATGTTGTAGGATGATATTTGTAGGAGATAGATTTTCTAAAGTACCCCTTTTTAGCCGTTTTCTATGAATTTCACGTTTTCTATCAATTTTTTTTTTAAATTCATAGAAGCAAAATGTTCTTAATTTTACATTTTACGTATGTATGTGAAGTTTCATTATGATTGGATAATAACTGTAGAAGTTTTTCCGGAGGGTAGCTGGTCCCCTTAAACATTGATTTGTGATAGCTTAGGATGAAGGATCTTCCAACTGCTTTAACTCTATGATTTTCATATAAAATAAACCTATAGTAGTTTGTTTTGTTATTTTTTCATATTATTTCAAAATTATCCCTAATTTAGTTTTGAATTTGTCACAGGAAGCACCTCAGACACTGCCTGTACATTATCAAGTGATGAAATTGAGAAGTGCTTCATAGAAGCCCTGCTCAGTTGTGTGCCGCCAGTGTCAGCTGAACAGCTCTGGAGCAGCTCTCCCAAACTCAGAGGTAAGCTTTGAGCTGGCATCTAAAGGGCCTTCTAGACGCTCAATATTATTGCGCAATATGGTTTGCACAATATATTGATGACAGCTCCTAGACGCTCAATATTATTGTTCAATATTTTGTGTTGCGCAATATTACTGAGCATGTAGGGGCCATATTGATGGGTTGCGCAATATATTGTGCAATTACGCCCCCAGACGTGCAACCGTACTGCGCAAACAGTGCCAGCCAGACTTTCACGTAGCCAACATGTTGAGTGATAATGACTTGTGCTGCGTAATAATTGCTTTGTCAGCAAGTCGTAAAAAAAGTAAGAGAGGCTCGCAAAAAGGTAGAAAACGGTCGAAACAGTGGTTTATCAACAGAGAGAAGTTCACCCACGAAAAATTACTTAATGAATTGAGAATGATTGAACCTAATGATTTGCGGAATTTTGTACGAATGGATGGGGACCTTTTTTATGAACTCCTTGCTTTGGTTACTCCTGCAATCGGTAAAATAATCCCTGTAATAGATAAAATCCCTGTACTTTTCAGTCAGTACATCGTACTGTTCAAGCTTCCTATAGCACGATTCGCGTAGTCTTGGCACTTGACATTGAGCTGGGAGACCCCGATATACCTCGATGAATTCCAGCATAAATTCTTTGTCAGCTTTCTTAACATATGTTAAGATGTAATCCACGTTGCTAAAATGACGCGTAGATATGCGTAGAACTGCTCCCTACAACCACTGGGGACACACTGACAAAACATTACACAATATAGCCCCTACACCGCACAATATCTTCCGGTTTGCGCAATATATTTTCAAGATTCTGAAAATCACGCAATATATTGCGCAGCCCGTCAATATCGCCCCTAGACGGTCAATAATATTGTGCAAACCTAAATATTGCGCAATAATATTGTGCGTCTAGAGGCCGCTTAAGTCAGGTGTATTGCTTCATATCCTATGCTCATGAAACGTGGTTGTTTAAGGGTTTTCATGAAACAACCTGTTTTCATATGATTCCATTCATACCTGTTAGTGTATACACGTGTGACATTCATCTTGCTTTCAAATTTATATTTTTTAGCTACTTTCAATTAATTTTAATTTCTTCAATATTTCTTCCCATCTTGTGGATGGTGGCTTTCAATAATCTAGCCATGATTTATACAAGTAAAAATGATGTTTAATTTTATTTTTTTTATACACTCATTGTTTAATTTTTTTTTGCTTTCAGGGCCCAATACCCTATCATTTGTCAGCACTTCAGATCCTTCCCTACTTTCTGGCCTCCTGCAGAAATTGGCAGGCAAGAACTATATCAGGTTGGGTTCCAATGCTTTCTTAATAGCAGCTCTCTGTTACAAAATATTTCTGTGACTTTCAATTTTGCACATTATCTTCTACCTTGTGCCTACGTTATTTTCTGATTTTAGTCTTTAGATATATGTCTTGTGGAACATCCTTCTGTCAAATTACTTGATCACATACTGTGATTTCTTGAGCATTAAAAAAACTTGATTTTATTTCAGCCTTGGAAATGGTGGCTCCATCATCACTACTGTGCACCACACTAGGCTTTCAGCAGAACTGGAGAAACTAACACCAGTTGTGGGTAAATCTCTCAGTTTCCAATGAATGTATTCTTGTACTTCTTGGCCAAATTTTCTTCACAATAAGTTTTCTTAGTGTTGAAAACCACTCCTGAATGTGTATTGGGTAACTTCAATAAGACTTTTATTGTGACGTGCATTGACCTGAATCCTAGCAGTATATTTGTTATTCATCTTACACGCATATCTTAAATTCACTTGAAAATCCAAATAATATTAGTTACTTGATCAATTCTTCTGTATAAACAATGTAATTTCTTTAGGTAAAAGTGAACCAAGTCCTGCAAATGTTGGGTCAAGATGTGGGGCTCCTTCAAATGGAGCCAATGATAGCAGCAATTTTGGTGAGAGTGAGTTATTGTTTGGTAAATGTAAGATATTTAAATATTATTAGTCGCTAGTCTCTTGACATTTCTTGGCAACTGTTGATACCATACTTGAACACATTGGTCATTGTGGTCAAAGCTGTTGTTAAGTTGACTAGGCTGCATTTGATTTCATTTATCATAGTCTATATAAATTTGATTTCATTTTATCAAAGTCTATATAGGTAATGATGTAGATATTAGAATTCTCTTGGAGTCCATTACTACTTACTTTGTTCACCATTTTTGTTCAAAATCTTGAGGATGCTCTCTCTCTAGTGGGGCCAGCCATTTCATACATGAATATCATAGTCACTTAATTGTGTAAGGGTTTCAACAATGAATTTGTTAATCAAAGTTCATGGAATATTTTACTATGATTAGTTAATTTGAAGAGCTGTTTCTGTATTTATTTTTTTCAGTAGAGATTTATGCATGTTCATGGTGACCAGGTGCTTAGATTTGTTTCATGAGGATATGTTATAAAGTTTTGCAATTGTTTTGATTACGTTATTGTTTGTGCTGCTATTGTTTTGATTACATTATTGTGTGTGCTGCAATTGTTTTAATTGCGTTATCGTTTGTGCTGCTATTGTTTTGATTACGTTATTGTGTGTGCTGCTATTGTTTTGATTGCATTATCATTTGTGCTGCTATTGTTTTGATTACGTTATTAGTTATTGTGTGTGCTGCTATTGTTTTGATTGCGTTATCGTTTGTGCTGCTATTGTTTTGATTATGTTATTGTGTGTGCTGCTATTGTTTTGACTGTTATCGTTTGTGCTGCTATTGTTTTGATAACGTTATTGTGTGTGCTGCTATTGTTTTGATTGCGTTATCCTTTGTGCTGCTATTGTTTTGATTACGCTATTGTGTGTGCTGCTATTGTTTTGATTGCATTATCGTTTGTGCTGCTATTGTTTTGATTACGTTATTGTGTGTGCTGCTATTGTTTTGATTACGTTATTGTGTGTGCTGCTATTGTTTTGATTACGTTATTGTGTGTGCTGCTATTGTTTTGATTGCATTATCATTTGTGCTGCTATTGTTTTGATTACATTATTGTGTGTGCTGCTATTGTTTTGATTGCATTATCGTTTATGCTGCTATTGTTTTGATTACCCTATGTTATTGTGTGTGCTGCTATTGTTTTGATTGCGTTATCGTTTGTGCTGCTATTGTTTTGATAACGTTATTGTGTGTGCTGCTGTTGTTTTGATTACGTTATCGTTTGTGCTGCTATTGTTTTGATAACATTATTGTGTGTGCTGCTGTTGTTTTGATTTCGTTATCGTTTGCGCTGCTATTGTTTTGATAACGTTACTGTGTGTGCTACTATTGTTTTGATTACGTTATCGTTTGCGCTGCTATTGTTTTGATAACGTTATTGTGTGTGCTACTATTGTTTTGATTACGTTATTGTTTGTGCTGCTATTGTTTTGATTACGTTATTGTGTGTGCTACTATTGTTTTGATTACGTTATTGTTTGTGCTGCTATTGTTTTGATTACGCTATTGTTTTGATTACGTTATTGTTTGTGCTGCTATTGTTTTGATTACGCTATTGTTTGTGCTGCTATTGTTTTGATTACGTTATTGTGTGTGCTGCTATTTAAACAGGACCAGGAGGCAAGCGGCTCCTGGAAGATGAAGGTGAAGCTTTCAGTGCAAAGCGCGGCAGTTCAGACCTTCTCTCCTCCCCTCCCCGAAACACACACCCCACAGATGACGTCATGGTTAGACCAAACTTTGTAATAGTTAAAAAAAATAATATTTTTGTTAAATTATAGATTCATTTGTTTATTATCTACAGGTAAAAATATCTGCCGAACTTATTAAATATGCAAACCTTATGCCCTGACTTATAAAGGTGACTTGATAAGTCACCTGACTTAGCTTTATTAGACATGGAACAAAATTCAACCCTTCAGCTTATATTGCCTCATACGTAAATATAACATTCAACCCCTTACTATATTGCCTCATATATAGCGAAATATTCCACCCTTTTTTATACTTTGACAGCTGTAGGTTAATAGTTTGTAGGAGTAAATTAAATGATATTTTTATAAAATGGTAGATGAAATTCAGTCATATAATTTGCACTTGTAGAGTTTGCTGTCGGCGCCCAGCATTCGTGAGCGCGAGAGTAAACGCGTGGGCGAAGAAATCTTGGAGCTGCTGAACAAGCCGACCGCGCGCGAGCAGAGCGTCGCGCAGCACTTCCGCTCTCAAGGAGGTCTGATTTCGCACTGACGGTAGCTTGGCAACCTCCAGAGTGCAGTGCCAGCTTTTGTCGACATACGTAGTGCTCAATTTTTTAGTCTGTTGGCGTTTCTGTAAACTTCATATAATAATGCCGTTTGATATGATGATAGCTATGTTTAATGATAGCCTCTTGTCAACATAGTAATATAAACTAACAGTAGACTCTCTGATATTCCCCTCAAATTTCCAGTAATTCCTGTTTAGGATTCATATGATTCTTTGATGTAGTATATCTAAGGAGCAATCATCAATTAATTTTACTTGCATTAGCATGCTGAAAAGCTTGCCAAGCTAAAAACATTGACGCTTGATTTGGTATATGAATTCTCGAGAATTTTAGGAGCTTAAATTTTTATTGTTTGTCAGAAAAGATAGTCTAGGTTCACGTTCTTTAAATGTAATCTCTCTCGAGCAATAATTCTCTTGATAAAGTAATGATTATATAATAATATAATATAATAATAATAATTCTCTTGTTGTGTTACAATAAATAATGTTAGTGTTGACGCTGTGTGTAGTCGGCCTCTTTATTGCACTGTAAAATCGGAGCATGAATTATTATCCTATGGTATATATAGTAATATAAAAATGACCTCCAATTGTCCTCGTTTCCCAGGAGCAAAAGTGCGCGAATTCTGCCCCAGAGGAACCGCTGAAGAATGCATAAGATGGAGAGAAGGAAGAAAAGGGTGGATACCAGGAAGTGGGGGAGGAGGAGGTGAGGGAGCCGGGGGCTTCTGTGGTAAACTTCACTTCAGGAAAATTGTACAAGCTCACACTGACGAATCCCTGGGCGACTGCAGCTTCTTGAACACTTGTTTCCACATGGATAGTTGCAGGTAATGCGTGTGCGTCGACTTTCATATTGGTTTATGCACGTTGCTTGAAGTGCTATAAGTTCTTTATGTGATATTTCTCTGAAACAAAAATTATTTTCGTTGATTCAGTGTTGAACATTACCCAAAGTATGGATCATTTTTCCCGCCACTGATTCGTTTAATAGGATGTAGACCTTCACCCCTGCCGCAGATACGTGCACTACGTAATAAACCTTCACCCCTGCCACAGATACGTGCACTATGAAGTGGACTATTCCGGCATGGAGGAGCTGCGGCCAGACCAGGACGCCCCATCCACACACCGCAACCCCGGCCTCTCCTCACCCCTGCGTGGGGGTTCCAGTAGGATGATGTCTCCGCCACGCCGCACGCAGGACCGCACGGTGCTTTTCCCGCCTCAGTGGATACAGTGCGACCTGCGCTTCTTGGATATGTCCATCTTGGGTGAGGGTTTTGAGGTCATGAAGGTGCTTGATGAATGGACATTAAGCTCCGTCTGCTTAAAGCATTGTTGTCAAGCATGAAATATTTTTTGAGGCTTGTATCCAAGTACCCAGCCACAAAAATACTACAAATAAATCTAGAATCGAAGTCTCAAATATAAGACAAGCATATGAGATGACAGATTAGATAACAATTTTGGAACACATTTGGTTGATTCATTACTTTCAGTAGACGAGGAAATATGACTAAAACTTTGGTTATTGGATATTAGTAATATTTTACTAATATTACTAATATCCAATCTTTGGTATTGGATTATTAAGTAATATTTTATTAAATTCAATTGTAAGGGCCAGTCATAACATTTCAAAACGTGTTAAAGAAAGTGGAAATTCGACCGAAAGATAGGCAACAAGAATATAAATTTATGAGAAATTAGTTGCCAACATGAGGAACTTATAGTGAAAAAATACAGAATACAAATGTTCGGAAGCCAAACGAATCAGATCAAGAAGCTCTCTCGTTCAGTTAAATGAGAAGTTCATTGACTTGTTCCTACTATAATTTAATAGATTAGTAACAGATGAAAGAGAACAAGTAATCAGTTGGAGGATTTTGTTCTTATCAACTTTCAACAATCAATCTATTATCTAGTGTAAAACCCAAAGTGTTCTTTTCTGCTCCTACATTTATAATCTCTAGAAAAAGTCTAGATGAATAGCTGCAAACGTGTTGCAAGCCGCAGTGTTTGAGCGAAACCGTTTTTAGTTCTGACTAATACCTAAACATGATATATGCTATACGTATGATACTTATGATATTTAGATACACGATACTTATGATATTTAGATACACCATACTTATGATGTTTAGATACATGATACTTATGATACAAGTCACTGTTCTCCTAACCGCACATTGTCGAATTTTTCCAATTGATATCAGTATAAGAATAATTTTCATTGTAGTTTGTGTTCAGGAAAGTTTGCTGTGATAATGGCTGACCCCCCATGGGACATACACATGGAGCTGCCGTACGGGACGATGTCTGACGACGAGATGCGTCACCTGAACATCCCCGCCCTGCAGGACGAGGGCCTCATCTTCCTCTGGGTTACCGGCAGGTCTCTGCCACACGCACGCAGTTCTGCCAGTTTCATCTTGTTCCTTATAATATTTATGTCATTCGCGGTTTTTTTACATGATTTCTGATATGTTAGGGCTCTGGATCTTGTTCGTCAAACGTATGGTTTCAGCCACTCGCACGCTACTCTGCCAGTTTATATTCCTTTTTCTTAAATAGGTTTGGTTTATGTCAATCTCGTTTTTTTAGATGATGATTTGTGATAGATCATGGCTCTGAATCTTTCTTCGTCCGACGTACTGCAGCTAAGTTTAAGTTACTAATTTGTATTTATAATCAGGTCTAATCCCCGTCGTGTTATTGCATTATAAGGCACATTCCTGTTTTTTTATATTGAAATATAAAATTTCCAGGGCCATGGAACTGGGGCGTGAGTGCCTGCTGCTCTGGGGATACGAGCGGGTCGACGAGATCATCTGGGTGAAGACAAACCAACTGCAGCGCATCATCCGTACGGGCAGGACTGGGCACTGGCTCAATCACGGCAAGGAACACTGCCTGGTGAGTGGCGCGCTTACGGCTTCTGGTGCCTGGCGAGTGGCGTGGTTATACGGGGTGGGGGCTTCTGGTATCTAGTGAGTGGCGTGGTTATACGTGGTGGAGGCTTCTGGTGCCTGGTGAATGGCGTGGTTACGTGGTGGAGGCTTCTGGTGCCTGGTGAGTGGCGCGGTCACGTGGTGGATTCTTCTGGTGCCTGGTGAGTGGCGCGGTCACGTGGTGGATTCTTCTGGTGCCTGGTGAGTGGCGCGGTCACGTGATGGAGCTTCAGTTGCGGGTGAGTACCGTGGTCACGGGGTGGGGCTTCTGGTGCCGAGGCTTCTGTAGTGAAGCCACCTCTGCAAATTAGAAACAGTTGAGGCAGCACACCAACTTCGCAGAGTTTAACATATTCGTTTTGAAAACTTTAGCTAAAGATAAACTTTCTATTTGTGCTCTAAATTTCATTGCGTTCGAGAGGAATAAAAGAACGATAATTATATTTCGATAGTAATTTGTTAATTTCAGAATTTTTGATACCAATTCGTCACGCAAACCACCATGCACATATATGGTCCAAAATGTACTTCATCACACGTGGTGACGTGATTGGTGGTCCTCATGTCTAGAGGTGGTTAACTGTGGGGGTGAAGTAGCATGGATATGTAGGACCCAAAACTTGGTAAGTGCTGCAAGGCGTTCGCGGTCGAAGCCCCACGCGCAAGCATGTTTGTCTCCCGTAAATGTTTGCTTACTAAGGCTGAATTAAATGCGTCAAAATTTAGAGGTTATGCAGATAATCGACACTTGAAACTGGTTTATTGTTGGCAAGTATAGATCCGGCGTTGAACAGATGATAGGAGCTGTTTTAAGTGACAAAGTTAACATCGAATATGGACTATTTCTCAACTTGATGGATTGAAATAATCGGGACTGCTGCAGTTCAAAAATTACAGAATGCTGACCTCCCCTCAGGTGGGCATGAAAGGCAACCCGAAGATCAACCGCTGCATGGACTGCGATGTGATCGTGGCAGAGGTGCGTGCGACGTCGCACAAACCTGATGAGATTTATGGCATCATCGAGCGCCTCTCGCCGGGCACCAGGAAAATAGAACTCTTCGGCCGGCACCACAACGTCCAGCCCAACTGGTCTGTTGTTAAGGTTTTAGGTGTGGTTTTAGTGAAGCCCATGTAACGAGTTGCTTCGTAATTACCGTCATTTAATTGAACAAGCTTCAAAGTAACGTGCAGTCATCACTGACAGAATCATACATTAATTATTGAGTATGAAATTTGTTTGTAGGTATGTCAAGAATTCTGTTGTTCCATAATATTCAGTATAGTAACGTTAGCATGAAAAACGCGCGTTAGCATGGAAAATTATTATCTAGACCACAAATATTTTGAATATTCATGTAAATATGGATCTTATTTCTTCCTGTGGCACAATTCTCTTGTAAAATACCATAGATGTTTGTCGTGAAACCCCCAAAATTTACATTTTATGTCAGTCTTTTTGAATTTTAATTATTAGAAGACAGTGAGAACTCACTGTACAGTAAGAGTTCTGTCTGTTTGTTTTAGTCTTCGTAGCAGCAAATTGAATCTGTTCTAAATTGGCGTTATTGTGCTTAAGACAAGACTTGAGTCTTTGAAGGCTTCTAATTTTGTGGTCCATGTGTGCAGGTTGACGCTCGGCAATCAGCTGGAGGGAGTCAACCTGCTGGAGGAGGAGCTGATCCGCAAGTTCAGAGAGCATCATCCCGAGGGCGTCGCCGCTAAAGTTTGAGCTCCAGACGCATTATTTTACACCCATTTACGAACGAGAAACATTGTAAATAGTACTGACTCAAATTATAATTTATTAGTTTATATTTTATTCTGGACGTTGTGGCCTTGATGGAAGTTCCGGTCTTGTATTAATAGCAGGGAATAGACTTGAAATTAGTGTCAAAACGATTACTACAGGTAAAATATTGGATCAAAATCAAAACGCTAACAAGAGGTAGATAAATAGGGTTGAAGCGTTCAGGGTCCTGAAGTACGTATCATTATTTCAAGAGACGTCCCTCAGTGAAAAAGATTCTCCTGTACATACGCATTACCAACAACCCATCACATAGGGCAATTGGTATGAACTCACTATCCAAATATTCCGACCTGTTGAATAAAGTTCTACGTCTACAACGTGAAGTTGAAGATTTTAAGTATAGTAGAAATATTTTGCCGTCACTGACCGCAATTTTACAATTGCATTCTGCCCTAGCGAATCGTGAAATTAGGTATGGTGAATATCTTTAGTGGTACATTTAGCCTGCGATTAATGAACGTGTCATTCATTTCCTACAATTTTAGACGTGGCTGAAATTAAGATGTCGCTTTGGGGGCTGATCTTCTATTGCGCAAGCCTCGGTATTACCGTTGGGTCTGAGCTATTAATTATCAATTTAAATGTAATAGTCGAAATTGATTATTCCGAATTTCAGCACGGCCATTTTTCGAGACTTGAAATTCATAGGAGACTTTATCCTATATCTTTTAATTATGACAATTGTTATTGCTTGTGTTGTCCGGTAACTTATAATTTTTTTCTCTATGAAGATGTCTTATTTTCATTAACTAGATTTTCCCAACGGGAGCGCAGCCGAGCACCACCAATTTTGTGCACTAATCAGCCTTGAATGAAACGCGTAGCATATTTCCGTGAGACCACCAACCAGCCGCGGATTAAAGCCATCCGTCAGTAATCAGCCCATGACATCATCTTGCTTCAAATATCAAGATCTTTACGCCACCATATTTTGAAGCGAATAGACCAGAGTGTAATGATCGTCCACCACTGAACGTTGCATCGAATCATCACTCCATGACCTGACATTAAACGGACAACGGACTGTGACCAATCACCAGTGGAACTGCATGAATCCTGTCGTGCACCACCAGACGGTCACTTTTAGCTCACAGCATCTGTGGTCAGGTTTCAGATAGCATAGTTCTGTTCCAAAATTCATCGTCCTATGACGAGTGGGGGGCGCAGCCGTAGGCCACAAATTTTACTCTTAAATAAGCCCAGGAGCCAACGCCTAGCTTCACCATGCATTAACTTTACTCAGCCTCAGAACTAGAAGCCGCAGACTACGCTTGGACTCCGTAATCCAGACAAGCGACACACTGCCGAAAGATAATAGCGTCGTAGGTCTTCAGCCAATGCTTAAGCATACTCGCTCATAAGCAGGCAGTTCCTCATCCGGCTGTACCTACTCCGGCCTAACCTATTCACGCTGTCCACGCTCATAGCCTTCTTGCAGCCAATGACTGGCTCTACCAGTACACTTGGACCGCCTTTCTAACTTCTTGCAGCCAATGAGGTTAGGTAAGGTCCGCTCAGGTTTGTTTTGGGTGAAGAAAGGTTGCAGCTCGTATAGGTTAGGCCTGAAGAGGTTAGGCCAGAGGAGGTTGAGGTTTGGCCAGATGCAGTATGGCCATGTTTACCTTTGGCAAGCTTATTTTGTGGCTGTGGACATTCGGCGCTATGGCTTTAAGCACTTGACTTCATAGGCCGTTATGCACTCTAGCGTTCTAAACTATGGAAAGGAATATGAACTAAGTGTGAAGTTTGGCAAAGCTGGCCTCCGGCATGCGCCCCTGACGAGTGGTCGTTCAACCGCGGGCTGATTCGGACGGGTCGGTGGCGGACATAATAATGCAAGGCTCCGGCGCTCTCCGTCCGGGTGGTGTAAATTTTTTTCGCGTATTGGCAGACGATGCTGGGCCATACTACGTCAGGCTACTTTTCTTTGGCTGATTGATCTAATATTCTAATTCAATGGATGTGATCTGTCTGGTGGCTTGTGGCTGATAATGTTACAGTCAAGAAGTGTTGGCTACGTTCTTGAGGGAAGGGATCATGATAGTCCATTCGAATCACGGCAGTGGTGGTCTCAGACAGGCGTCTCACCGTTTGTAGGCTTTGTTTGTAGTGCCGGATTACATGGCCAGATATTGTAGCAGTTTGTCAACTGAATTCTCTGTTTTCTGGCACGTTTTCGACCGAATACAATGCTTGCGGGACGTGTTTAGTAGCGCACGTTTGGCCAGTGCCCCGCTAATTAGCCATACATCTTATTTCTGCTCTCCTTGTCAATAAGGCCAAACCCTGTAACTAATCTCTACTCATATCAAGTATTTCTACTTCCAAATGCAACAGTAGTGTAACCAGCTTATACTATACAGTTTGGTCCGCTGCAGACCTATGCACGATTTCATAGAGAAATAGACATGGACTTCTAAAATGCATGCTTTGATCGTCCAAAAAATATTTTCCTCAACGTCTATAAATTCAGTTAATATGATAAAAATTATAAAGCTTCCAAGCCTCGGTTATCGACGTCTGCCTGGTGACCTCGTTGAAGTATGTAAGTTTACTCATGGTTTATACAAGGTTCCAGAAGGATTACTAGAATTTGAAACAAGAACCAACACCAGGGGCCATGGCTCTGAACTAGAAAAACTGCGTAGCAACTTATCCACGCGACAACACTTCTTGACGCTTCGAGTCACCGACATGTGGAATAGCTTCCGCGATTACATCGTTGACGCTCTTCGTATGAGCGCGTTCAACAACAGACTAGATAAAGACATGGAAAAATATATGTTCAAGGTTGGAAATGCCTAGCCCCATATCGAACGTCGTATTATATCATAGTGATGCCGGCGCTGAAGAATAGGCCTGATGTGGCCTGTCGTCGAATCTTTTACTTTTCGTGACTTGTTCACAGATCTGAATACAGGTCCTTTGACCGGGTCTTCGAAACTGACGATAGTTTGAAATGGCTACTAGACTTCCACCGAGTTCGACAGGAATAGCTAGGATTGCAGCTACCAGTACGCGAACGGAATGGGAGCGAAGCTGCCCTATCTTACGACACCTAGCAAACTTTTCTCGATCAATTCTATCTAAAAAAAACATGATCGGGAATGTAGATGAAAGGAGCAATAGGATAACTTTCACCAATTTTTTGCGTCTGTACAAGCAATAAAAATGGCATTGGGTTTGGTCATTGGGATTTCTCGAAACGTTTCATGAATCTTGCACCATGATTGAAAGACAGAGTAGCCTTGTTCAGCAACGAAGCTCGTTCAAACACTATCAGATGATTATTTATGTGTTCTGGAGGGTCAGTTTTGTCGTCAAACACAGACCTTATCAAATTATAGAATTTTTATTGATCGTTGACAATATAACTCAACACATGATACTGCTATCAATAAAAATAAAATGATTTTCGAACGCTATATTTAATGCATAGGAAACTTCTAAAATTTTCCTAAAACATTGCAAGGAAATCTACCAAAATATCTTGTGGAGAATTCAAATTTCCTGTGAAATTATATTCCATAGCGTAAGTCAACTAAAGATTCACGCTGAAAACAAACCGATGAGAAAATTATTTATTCAAGTAACATTAAGTATGAGGTAAAATATGCAAGTTCTTTTCAGTAGTCTTACCATAGGTACTGCCCTACCAAGCAGTCCTTTCATCGGTCTCGCAAGCATTAGAAAAAAGTATATTATAGTTTTTCAGAGAGGCTTACAATTGTTCTTCAAAGTGCCGTTTAGCGTCAAGAGGCTGTTTCTGGATAGGCATGTCTGTACCAGCACGACTAGTATTAAAAACTAGAATACGCACTTGTGTCGAAGCCAGAAGCACTACCCTCACCACCACTAGCAATATCAGCACCGTCCTTCCAGCCAGCATCAGTATCAGCTCTACCGCTACCACCAGCATCAGTATCAACAATACCTATACCAGCATCAGCAATAGCTTTACCATTAGCAGCAGCATCAGCAATACCTTTACCACTAACAGCAGCAGCATCAGCAATACCTTTACCACTAGCAGCAGCATCAGCAATGGCTTTACCACCAGCATCAGCAATACCTTTACCAATAGCAGCAACATCGGCAATAGCTTTACCACCAGCATCAGCATCAGTAATACCTTTACCACCAGCAGCAGCATCAGCAAAACCTTTATCGCCAGCAGCAGCATCATCAGCAATACCTTTACCACCAGCAGCAGCAGCATCATCAGCAATACCTTTACCACCAGCAGCAGCATCAGCTCTACCCTTACCACTACCAGCAGCAGCAATACTCTTACCACTGGCGGCAGTATCAGCATCAGCACTGGTACCAGAAGCAAGCCTTTTTGACCTAGGAGGGGCAGGTGGTTTCGAGGCCTCAAGACGCTGGCCACCTGCAGTTGGCTCACAAATACCAGAGGCAGACGAACGAACATTGCCCTGAGAGAGAACTGCTTGCCTTTCGGCTCTTCCGGCTTTGATCGCCTCGATAATTTCTTCCTTGTCGTAATTTTTATTGAAAGGAAGATTGTGAGCGAGCAAATTCGAAAAATCTAGTGTTTTGGTTCCACTCGTTGAGGGCGCCGATGGCGATTGACCAGAATGCGGATCGGGTGACGTCGAATCCGTCCGTTGTGTAGCTCCAGCTGCTCCACCTTGCTCTAAACCAACTGTCCTCCGTGGCAAATGTTCACGACCGGTCGTCGATTTTCGTAGGTTAAGACCACGGTCAAAATAAATGTAGTTGACGGGGCGTGCTTCAGGCGAATACCCTTGAGGCTCCTCACTATGCTCAGGGTTTTCAAGTCCAGATCTTTCCTCTACCGAGTCCCTGTATTCAGCCTGCTCCATATTCACGCGGTCATCATATAACTGAGCCAAAGGGACTTCTTCGCCGGGTTCTTCGTCTATGTCGTTACGTCGGTGACTTCCATCGCGGCTCCTCCTTTCGTTGAGACGCATGCGCTTCCTGTGAAAATGAGTTAAACTTGGTTAATGAGTTAAAACTGGTGATTTTGTACATAAAATACAGCAAAAATCCGGCGAAATCGATCATAGATTATTAAATGACAATTATGAAGCTTTTTAATAATTTATCGTAAAAGTAATCACCTCACTGAAATTTTTTACTTTCGTAAAGTAAGAATCTTAGAAAAAATTGTACAGGAAGCTACCTACTTTGGCTTCCTTCTTGCAGTTATATTTTATACAATAATTGTGGCCGAAGACAAATAAAATTTCTGGTATTTTATTCATACATTAAAACGAAAAATTCATTAACGGCGCACACGGATTTATGTCCGTGTGAGTAATCGATTATACTCATGGGCGCACCGCCCTAATTGATAAGTTCAGAAATGCTTGTACTGGACTCTCGTACTGTATATAACCACCGGCGTAACTATATATGGATACATTACCCGTCGTCTATTCGTACTCTGTGACCTTATAACTTGAATTATATGAATATAAATGACTGATGAATTTTGCCACCTTTTGCTTGCTATGTAAGGGCTGATATACTTACTTAAACCACCAGTAGAATATTGCGACTGCAACTATAATGATTATGAAAAGTACAATCGACGAGTAGATATAAACGCGATTTGAGACAGCCTCCTCCACTTTCTCTTTGCCAGACGTTTTTTCATATAAAGTATCAAGTGCTTCCACAGGAAGATCATCGTCGCTCCAGCTCGCATCATATATTGTCGGCGTTGTCAGCTTATATACGGGTACTGTAGTTTTTTCTGCAATTGGCTTCAGAAAGTGTATATTATCTGTAACTTTTTCATCGCCTTGAATTAGCACGCACTCAGTGTGGGTAATAAGGTTTTCTTGTGTGAACGTGTGATTTCGGATCTGCATGACGTAACTTTTTTCTTCGTTTGAGTGGTAGGAATCTTCGTAGTCAAATGTTGGTGATGCAAGTGGATGACAAGAAAAGACGTTGAACACACCAATTTCAACACTACCAGTTTCGCGGACAACTATGCTACGAGCAGAAGCTCGCTGGACGTTGACATGGTTCAAGATGAGTCTGCCTGATACCTCAATGCCCTCAATTCCAATCTCAGAAATCAGAGAACTTGAAATATTGAGGGTCGCTCCTGGCAGCACTCTAATGAACATAATCTCATCCACTCTGCATCCTTCAATAACGAAATCGTCGACAACAACGAGTTCTTTAATTGTTGTGATGACACTTCTTGACAAGTTCCCTATGCGGACGGTTGCTAAAATATTAGTTACTTGAGTTATCGAGCATTCGAGGAAAGTTAATGGCAAGCGTGGAGCCACATCCGATATTGTGCTCTTAGAAGAAATAAATTCAAGCACGTTTATATCGATGAAATCCAGAGTCGAGTATAACAAATCTAGTCTGTATAAACACGAGTAGTTGGTCTTCTGTATCGAGCTGGCAGTCACATTCTGTAGCGTAAGCTGCGGAAAAGATTTCAAGAGCGTAAGTCCCAAGTCTCATGGCACGTATAAAATTATAGGATTTATTCATTACAAGCAACTGTAAATCGTGCGTTCATAATAAATAGATCTTGAATAGTTACCTTGATCATGATCACATATAAATACGAACATTTTCACATGCATAAAAATGTCCAAAATAGTGGGTCTAAAATCTCTATACCATTCACAAAGGCGCATTACATAATTTTATACAGCAAGGACTTCTATAGAGAAAGATGACTGTACTCCGGTTTGGACCGGTGCAGTTGCAACATGCTCCCAACATGTGGTATCACTTGTGATATACTAGAGCCTTCCGGTTGGTATAAGAATACGTTTGGGGTCGTGTAAAATAATTTTCTAGTTGGTGATATTTAGCTCTAGATTATTGCTCAACAAGATGATGCAACAACAATTTACGACTGTTGACACTCGCCAAGCACTTTATTCTAGTCACTCAACGTTAAATTTAAACTGAAAATTGATATAATTTGCTAATTATTAGCATTTAGAATAAATTAGAATGCTACTGATGCTACAGACTTAAGGCTAATACACAGTAATAATTAGTGGTGCGCGGAAACTGCGCGACTAACAAATGGCACTGTACCATTAAAATGTTGGGGATCAATGCTCTGCGTTGCAGTTATTAGATAAATTCATATTAGACCAAACCTACACCACGCAGTGTCATGAAAAAATATAACTCGGTACTCACTGCAGTGAGTGACAGAGAGCGCACTTTCTCGTCGACGAAAACGCGTGGTCACGGACGGACGGACGGACGGACATGACGAGCACAATAGCGCCTTTTTTCCATAAATGAGAAAATGCGCTAAAAACCTAGCACCACTGTCACCTCACCTGCATCAAGCAATGGTCCGAGATGATCAAGTTGCGGGCATTCTTCACTATCGCGTGTTTGTATGCGTCTAGTGTATGGTTGCCTCCAATTTGAACATTCGTGGTCTGTGAAGAGACATTTTTTATTATATGGCTGGCACCGCAATGAACTTTATATCCAATAATCAACAAATAAAAGACTTTACGATGACGGTACACAATGAATGCGATGATAAAATAAAATGAAAATTTTCAATTTTTAAAATAACTTTCAACTAAATAAGTAAAATAATTTTACTATCCATATTTTGTGACTAGTACAAGAAAAAATAAAGAAATTTGAAATGATTTGTTTACCATTAGAAAAAATTTCTTTCCTGGCAAAACAATTCGAAGCTAGTTTTATTGATTTATAATTCCGTACTCACAGTGAACGACAAGTCGCAGTTCAGAGTCATGCTGCTAGGCATGGAGCAGTTCTTGAGCGGCTCGATGATGACAACTCCAGCAGCCGTAACGGAGGCTCCCTCCATGAGCGTGGGTCCCTCCCGCACGGCGACGCAGTCCCATAACCATTCAGGTGCTATCCCGCCCTGGTACAACACCTAGACGGCGGCAGAGCCAAATACTGAGAACATTTCTTCATCGTTTTCTCTATGAATACAATAACAGTTAGCACGAAAACCTTCTCTCTGATGATACAGGCACAGAAAACAACATAACCTCTCTAAGGATTGATTTAATAACCGTAAGCTACAAAACTTTCTTTCAAAGGAGACACGAATAGATAGATGCCTGCAGTAATATTTCTATACAATGACCTGGCAATTAGTGTTACATTGCCATCATTAGCAAGAAGGTTAAAGTATTGTTCCGACATAGAAACAGACGGAATCAATATCAATTGAAGCAATCATAATATTATTTTGAGAAAATCAAGAATCAGCTTCATGATTGAATGTGGTGTTAAAATATTGCACATATCGTATTAAGCACCTACAATTTTTCCAACTCCGTTATCATAAAATAATGAAATAAAAATAATTCGTGCTCGTTTCTCATGGATTATTACTTTTCTCTTGGATCATCACTTCGTCATCGCGATGGAATAAACGTGGCCTCGATATTGAGTATTAAAACATAAATTTCGTTCGACGAGCAAAAACTAGAATTTATTGCCAGAAACAAGCATCGCACTTCAGAAATAAACTAATGAGATTATTTAATCAAATTAATTTCATTTGAGTGTGGAGTGCCTAATGAGGATTTTTAGATTAATTGGTAATTAAACATTTGTCATTTAGAGTCAATTCATGTCAAATGAAAGTCCAAAAAATTTAAAAAATCAACCGAAAGAAATTTATTTTTAATGGAATAAATTCTTAACTGGGGTCTGTGTGTAGGTCTATGTATGACCACCAAAAATATCCTACTGGTTCTTATCAATTGCTCAAAGTGCAAAATCTTTACCGATTCAATCTGTTCAAGAATAGAATTACATAATAATTTTGACAGGGCAATTAGGTTGCCATGTACTACCTGGTTTCGGTGCGCGGCACTGATGATGGGTCCCACTTCAAGACAGTCGAGGTCTTGGACGTTCAGAGGTTGGCTGATCTTGAGGTAAGCTCCTGCCCTCAAGTAAATCATCCCTTCAAGTGGCTGGAGAAATCGGAACTTGTGCAGGTATAAATGGCCAGCCAGCAATCGTAAACCTGTGACGAATACACTTTCTGAGTAGAGCGGTAATAGAAGTGCATGGATAAAAATCACATAAAGCGTAGTTCTACGTAGTAGAACATTAAACAGAAAGATTCCCTAAATGACTTAATTCAGTTGTTTTAATTGAAAATAATCACCGAAAATTCCCACGAATATTTACGGTTATCTCGAAATTAGCCAACGATTGCAACAGTATTGAGTTTATAAAGTAAGCCATCCTGATCAGAACTCAGTAGAACTAAATTCATATTATAATTGAGTGTTGAAGGATGAACACCACTCACCGGCAGGATGTATGAGCCCAAATGTACAAGAATAGAAGACGAAAGTTTTGTGCGAAGGTGAGAAGTTGTTCATGATCAGGCTTTGGATCTGGATTCATAAAAAGACCAAATTTAGGCCAAGATTTTCAAATAATAATTTAATAATTAATCGACATGTTAAAACTAAAATCGTTATTCGGACGAAAAACTTATTTCGCAGGAATTGTTCATTCCAAAAATCGCTGTATATGCAGAAAATTTAGATGAAGTGTTTTCATGTTCATTACAATCCACTTACCTCATCAATATTGACGTTAGAGAAAGAAGCCGGAGTATGAAGGATTAAATTTTGAATTACGCCGATGTGACCACCAATTACGATGCAAGCGATTTCAGAAATATATTCTTTACTGATGCTAGGATGTATAACCAAATGTTCCAGGACTTTGATGCTCAGGTCTTTGGTTTTTAAATATTCCACTTTACTCAAGTCAAGGTGGTCGATGCGAGACGGGCCTTCATCCGCCAATACTTCGGTTATTCGTACCGAATAAAGTGTTGTCAAATTCGTCGAATGCAACTGCAAACGAAACCTCGAAGCGCAAGGCATTACATTGAAACGGTCATTGGGATGAGGGTAGTCACTGTGGTACATTGACCCGACGTCATTCCAAAGATAAACAGTGTGATAGCAGGCACCCTCGTGAATGTAAAGTTCTGCGTGATTTCTGATGACGATGGAGTCGGCTACGTTTCTCGTCAGGTGGAACTCCAGGGGCTGCCATGATCAGTTATTGAAAATTAATTTAACTATTGCATCAGTAACAATGTCTTATTTCTATTCATCGCAATATAAAGAGCATACTCAATATTCGGAAGCATTTGATTTGAGACGAATAAATAGTACTATCAATGAGTATTAGATGCAATAAAATTAGTATTTAAGCTTATGTTTAGCTTTTAGCTATACACAAAAAATTATTTTGTTTGCGGGTCGGAAATGGGAATTATTTGGCAGAATCTTCAGAGTGCATTTAAATTTACGGTATAAATTAACCCCGGCACAGCTTGTACGAGAATACAGAGACACACTGACCTCTTGATGGCTCACAAGATCGCAGTCGAATCTCCAATCCTCCTGTATACAATATTCTCTAATTTCTCCTGCATGAAACTCTCGACGATTCAAGCTGGTTGTTACAATTGGTGAATGCAGGTGGCCTTTCAGGTCTGTCATGTTTTTGTTATTCACCATTACATTCTCAATAATAAAAATCGTCCCAGGCGATGTTAAGAAGCACGGTTCATCGCATTGTTCGATCACGGTATTCTTCAGCGATACAATTTGATCACGGTCAGCAATGATGGCATTACGATGGAGATGTCCCACTCTGGTGTTGATCAGAGAAAGTGTTTTCACAACCTTCAAACCTTCCGGATATATCGAATCTATGCTGGATCCCTCAACAAACAAAGCCGAGACGACACTGTTGGCGATTCCCTGAATATAGCAGCCGTACAACACGGCCTCGTGATCAAAGGAAACGTTGTAGATTAATTGAATTTTTGACGACTCTGCTCGAAACGAACTCTGCTTTTTCTCGGACATTGAACGGAAAAAAGTATCCGCCATGACGCCGACTGAAGTGCGGATCAGAACCAATTCTTTAAGAGGGAAGAGCATAATGATGTCCTCTACTTCGGTGTTGGTGAGGGCAACTGAGTCGGAGCCATTCAAGGATGTCATGGTGCTGTTAGAAATGTACAGTTCTGCACGCCACTGAGGGTACGGGAATGTCTGCACGAAAATTTCAGACTTATAGCAGCTGTACAGCATACAGGGACAAAACGCATGCATTGAAAAGTTCACCGACATACATGCATTAAGAATGTATTGAATGCTGCTTTATTCATCATATTTGAAAACTGAAGTTGAACATTAGTGACTGAATCTGCAACAAGACTATATAATCGAAACGAAATGCTAATTATAACTATTTATATTATTTCATGGTTGATCAACTATTTTTTAAGTTATTTCATCAAGAAAATTTCAAATTTTTTCATACTTGTGTTACAGAAGTGTACCTTATATGTTGAAGATATATAATATATACAGTGAAATTGAATAATGGGTCATTAAAAACCACCACCAAGTTATTAGCACCTGAAGCTGAAACGCAGTACAACAAGTAGGTCTGATTTGTAAAACAGGACTCACAGGGAAGAACTAACCGGGAAATCACTTACAGTTTCCATGAAGGCTATCACCGAACTGTGGATGAAAATCCTCTCGACACTTTTACTATAGAAGGAGATGGAGAGTGGATTTGCATTTGTGAAAAATAAGGTGTTATCCCGCACAAACCAACTGTCTATATAGACGGCCTGAAAAAAAAATGAGGAAAGTTCAAGTTCTTCTTCGAAGTCCACAAATTGATATTCATGATGTATGAAATGCACATAAATGGATACCAATGGTGTGACAGCAGTTTGTAATGGCTAAGATTCATTCATTTATTCGAAATAATTCTTTCTCCTTGTGCTATCCGAGCATACTAACTGCATTCTCAGAGTAAACTAACTTAAGCTTACAAATTAACTGGCGTTCTTTATACAGCTCATCTGTAGGTTAGGCTTACTGTGTTTCTGTAGTCGCAGCACACGAGTTCATAATCAAGAGATTGAATGCAGTAACATTTATTCACGTGGTGATCAGTTCGGTAATTGGGTGCACAGTCTTCTTCGCTTGGAAAGTGGTTGCATTGACTCGTGAGAACTTCTGTTCCATTTTCTGTAAGCTCAGTCATGCGCTTGTCTTTCAATTCTTTCAAGCGTTTCTCCTCCCGCTTCAAAGAAGCAGACACAAAAGAATCATTTGCAACCTCAGACTCGATTTTGTAGCCAGATTTTCTCACATGCTCCGCCACAAGGCGATCAAAATCCACTAGAGGCCAGGGCACGAAATCTGGAAAAACCGCGTAATCATTCGTTTTTCTGACTCTGCTGAACAAGTCCGTAAACTTGAGGTAGATAGTAGGATCTACGTCCGGTATGTAGGCATTAGCATCTTTGAACGAGAGCTTGAAGTTTGGGTCAACGACCGCTACGTACGATCCATTCATGATGAAATTTTCTTCATTTTGTTTCGAGCTGTGATCGTCTGAGATGTCGACAATATGACCTCCCTCTGTTCCCAACAAGGTGAAACGTTGACGTAACTTGAACAATCTTCCTTCCGGGATTTGAGGTACTAATAATGGCCTCCCGCGACCACTGGAATACGATTTTATGATGTGATACCTCACTGGATTATACACGATCCCTATTTCGCCCAATAAATGTGGTGCTTTGTCCACGTAGAGTACAAAGTTATTACGTCTGAGCAGAGGCCGCAACGGCGCCATCTTTCGAAAGCGATTGACGAGCTCGTGCTGCTGAACACTCGTCGACTCGCTGTTCAGTGTGCATAGGCGAGATTTCTCTGCTTCAGGTTGGGTAGGCTTGGCCAAAGGCTGGCCTTCTGATGTCACTTTTATTCCATCAGATCCATCGTCGATGGTCTCAATATAATTTTGAGGTAACTCGGGAGCAAATCTTGGTTGGGAGTCATCCTCGGCATCGGGAAAGAGCGCATTGTAGAAATTTTGGGGGATTTCTAAGGTAGATAACTGCCAAATGCTCCTGGCCTCTATGATGTTCGAGGCCATAAGACCGATATATATTAATGCCTGCCATAGGGGCAGAAGTGAAACGAATTTACTCATGAGATATTTCCACTCTAACCTTCATGCTGCGAAAACATGGAGAACACCGGTAAATTATTTAAAATTTTCATTTCAAAGTTACACATTCAAATAGGATATTAAGTACTAACAACTAATCTTGCAAAAGTGAATAAAATTCTAATGGATTCATGTGACAACGAAAACACCTTTCTAATAAAGCCATTTACTAGACTGTATATTAAAACGACAGTACTAAAACTCCATTTCGGCTTTTTAATAATATCACTCGTAAAATCTAAACAGAACTAGGATTCAACGGCACAAAATTGGAATAAACTCCTCCAGTTCGAGGCCTCGCCTTGCTTATTTTATGTCAAGGGTTCCCTCACCGCGGCCTCGGCAGCGGCAGTAAAAGATTTCTAGGAGACGGCAGCGGCTCGTTGAACGACCGAGGGTCATATGAGAGAGGAACACGTCATATTAGGGGGAAGAAAATGTTAGCGGTAAAGCAGACGTTCAAACATGGAGAAGTAGGCACCAAGGTTGAAGAAGTGAAGGCTAAAAATAGGAAGTGGCATCATAAAAAAGAAAAGGAGTAAGGCGAAAGAATGGGAAGGCTCATGATGGAAAAAAATGCAAACAAAGGATGGAAAAACACAACGAATGAGGAGGAAAAAAACACAATGATATAAGATGGAAAAAACATTATTAAAACACGCGACGAAAAGAAAGGAACGAACGAGGGGAAAAAGAAAGGAACGAACGAGGGGGAAAAAGAAAGGAACAAACGAGGGGGAAAAAGAAAGGAACAAGGAGGGAAAAAGCACACAACCAAGGAGGGAAAAAGCACACAACCAAGGAGGGAAAAAGCACCTAACGAAGGAGGGAAAAAGCACACAACCAAGGAGGGAAAAAGCACCTAACGAAGGAGGGAAAAAGCACCCAACGAAAGAGGGAAAAAGCACACAACCAAGGAGGGAAAAAGCCCCTAACGAAGGAGGGAAAAGGCACACAACCAAGGAGGGAAAAAGCACACAACGATAGGAGGGAAAAGGCACACAACCAAGGAGGGAAAAAGCACACAAAGAACGAGGGAAAAGCGAAAAACGAACGAGAAAAAACGCAAACGACAGGCGCAGGAAAAAACATACAACAAACGAAGGAAAAAAAACAAAGAAAGAGAATACACGCCGAGAAAAAGGTTAAAAGCATACGAGTAAAATGAAGAAATTTTCAACGAAAGAATGAGAATCAAACAAAAAACGAACGAGAAGCATGTCAAGAAAGAAGGAGAAACAAAAAACAAAGAGGGTTGGGAATACTGACAAGGAGCTTGAGAGCCTGGGAAGTTTGCACAGTTGCAGGCGCTCGGCGAAGGGCGCGAAAACGATCGATCCTCGCAGCAGGTGGAGTTAAGGAGATCGATATGTGCGAGGGAGCCGTGGGGGGATAGCAGGGGGAGAAATTACGGCACCCACTTAAGTGCTAGCAAACGAGGATCAAATTGCCAGCTGTTCGAAGATAAGAGCCACGAACTACTGTAGATACGCAAGAGCGCCGAAAAGAAGGAGCTCGATAAAGGGTGTACTCAATGTGATTAACGGAGCGGCAGCAGAGTGAGCGAGCGCCGCGGCGGCAGTCCAGAGAGCGAGCGCTGGCGGCGGCAGTCCAGAGAGCGAGCGCTNGCGAACGCCGCGGCGGCAGTCCAGAGAGCGAACGCCGCAGCGGCAGTCCAGAAAGCGAACGCCGCGGCGGCAGTCCAGAGAGCGAACGCCGCAGCGGCAGTCCAGAAAGCGAACGCCGCGGCGGCAGTCCAGAGAGCGAACGCCGCAGCGGCAGTCCAGAAAGCGAACGCCGCGGCGGCAGTCCAGAGAGCGAACGCCGCAGCAGCAGTCCAGAGAGCGAACGCCGCAGCAGCAGTCCAGAGAGCGAGCGCCGCATCGGCAGTCCAGAGAGCGAGCGCTGCGACGGCAGTCCAGAGAGCGAGCGCCGCAGCGGCAGTCCAAAGAGCGAACGCAGCGACCACAGTCCAGAGAGCGAGCGCCGCTGCGGCAGTCCAGAGAGCGAGCGCCGCGGCGACAGTCCAAAGAGCGAGCGCCGCGGCGGCAATCCAGAGAGCAAACGCCGCAGCGGCAATCCAGAGAGCGAGCGCCGCAGCGGCAGTCCAGAGAGCGAGCGCCGCTGCGGCAGTCCAAAGAGCGAGCGCCGCGGCGGCAGTCCAGAGAGCGAGCGCCGCGGCGGCTGTCCAGAGAGCGAGCGCCGCGGCAGAAGGAGTGACGCTGCGGCAGCCGGCAAATGCCGGTACGAACGGCAGGTGCTGGGCGCAGCGAGTAGCGCCAGGCGAGGACAGAGCTCAAGAAGAGCTTATGGACGTGCAAGTATCTGACAACTTGAGGCCACGCCGGCAATGATTTGACAACCTCTGTCAGCAGCTACGAATGTAAGGCAAAGCACAAAAAAGCTCCAGTAAGATTTGTCGACTGACAGAGGAGATTTAGACAATACCCGAGGTTGGTTTAGGTTTAGGTGATTGTATAGGGTGCGCGTGAGCTCTGTTAAGAAGGGAAGTCAACTATTTTACCGCTTTTCCTCTAATCAAGGATGTAGGTTCAGACAATTACAGCCCTGGGTCATTACTATAACCTAATTTCAAGCCACAACTAGAATTTGATTTAGACATTCAAGATAGAGTACTTTAGAATGCAGATATATCTGGCGGTAACTTCAGGATATTAATTCCCAACTACATTTAATTTTCTAGAACTAATCCATCTGCCATCAGCGGCACATAAGTCGGTGCTAATGCTGCACTTAGGTACCTTACCTCGCGGCTAGTCACTGAAAACCGTACAAGACTGGTCAAAACTACAATTTGTATGGCTCGATAAGCACATGATTAAGAAGCTATAGTATTTCAGTATTGTTCATAAAATAAATCGTTTCTACTGAAGGCCGACAAATAAAGTGCTGTGGCGATGTCATCAGCATTGAAGGGACCGATATTCCTGCAACACCACACGACATTTCCGGTATTATTGCAGATTAACTACATCCAAAAAAAAGGGTGTTTTTTTTTTAATTATATGTTTTTTGGGGTGTAGATGGTATTATTGCAGATTAACTACATCCAAAAAAAAGGGTGTTTTTTTTTTAATTATATGTTTTTTGGGGTGTAGATTACGAATCTGAAATCCATTTTTGGCGGTCGGCATCGGAAAACCGATTTTTTTCGCGACTTACTAACATGGGGGTTACGTAACTTACGTTACCCACTAAAAATCGGTTTTCCGATGCCGACCGCCAAAAATGGATTTCAGATTCGTAATCTACACCCCAAAAAACATATAATTCAAAAAAAAAACACCCTTTTTTTTGGATGTAGTTAATCTGCAATAATACCACATTTCCTTACGCACCAGCGTGCTACGCTGACGTCATAGAAAACAAGCTGACCACAGCTGGCGACGTGGTGAACATGTCCGTATCGTTCGAAATTATTCAAGCAAACGAAGGTTAAAGCGAGAGTAAAAAAATACAAACTTCGATTTTAAACTAAATTATTATCTTATTGTTCATAGACGACGTTTAATGAGGACAGAAGAACCGTTCACCAAGAAAATCAAAGCTGAAGAGAAAGGATGAGAATGTTCCATCCACAATCCTCGGAACTTAGGACAATCTAATCACAGTCACAGGGACATTTAAATCGGAAAGGCACTTAATTCTTGACAAGAAATGTAATTAATTAGGCTTAAAAATCTCTTCGAATAAAAATTTTTACTATTAATATCTGTACGAAATGAAAACTAAGAGAATCAGACCTCTCGGCGTTCGACCGACTTCATACCAGCAGCATGGTAATTCATCGTGCGAATAAAGCTGTGTTCACTCGCTACTAATTGATCCGTACAATGTGAAAGAGCTGCCAAGTTTTCACGGATTGTATTAGCTTCACATTCTCCGCAATAAAAAACTTAGGTATAAATTTACTACAACTATCTATTCATTTAAAAAGTTGATGCATTCCGATCAAAATATTTCAGCCACTAGGGTTATTCCATTTTTCGCTGCGCTGCACCTGCTCTACCTGCAATGTTTCAAATTCTTACCAGCAAACACGTGTAATCTTTTCCGAAATTAGAACCCTTTGTATCCGCGTCCTCAGAGTACTTGTAGTCGGCTTGCTTATTTGAACTTTAAACAACGCCCGTAATGTCTTAACTTCGAAGTGACCAAATGACTGCGAGGAGCCCTGTCCTTGACCGACTACTTTTTCTTCACGGTCTAAATTTGAGCGAAGCCACGTCGGCAAAAATTACGTCTATACTGGAACTTTTATAATCCATAATTTAAACAAAACCGCGTCTGAATAATTGCATTTAAATACTAATTTTTTAGAATTCATTTGCACAAAGTAAAGAATTTATTTTCAGCAATTTTGTTATAATCTACATCATCTACATGCAGTTCGCACTGTTCAATTGTGAAATCCAATTATCTTAGTTAGTTTTATGTGGGATGTGTTGCAAAAATTTTTATATGCCTCTACCTTTTTAATTTCAATGTCAAACTGTAATCATAGGCGTCGAGCATCATTTCCAACCACAATCTCATATAGAATTTCTACTTGTAGGACCCAGCATCTATCTTTCCCAGAGTCGTACATAATTCACACTTAAATGTCATCAGCTCGCAGTGTCTTACGCTAATCCCACTAACAGTTTCACCTAACTAACGATCATGGAGTCTTAAATCATTCCAGCTCATAATGTCTCACGTTAATCCTACTCACAGTCCCACATAGTTCTCACTCATGAAATTTCTCATCATTTCAGCTCACAAAGTCTCACGTCATTCCTAGGGTATTCCATCATTCTTATCCACAACTTCAAATCATTCCTACTCACAATATCTCTAAGCACGCCCACTCGTCAAGTCTCAAAGGATTACCTCTTTCAGTACCTCATAGCGTTCCCATTCTCAGTGTCAGCTCGCCCTCTTGCATTCATATACATATAGAGCGCATCAGTGTTCTCGGTCCCATATGTCCCGGAATTTTTCGGAAGATGGCAGGCGGTGTTTTCATGGCCAGTTCCTCCTTCAATTACGTCAGCGAGCCCCTGCCTATAATTTCCATCGTCTCAGACCGCCTACTGGCTGTGTGGTCGTGACGTAGGCTGACGTCATACGTCATGAGGGGGCGAGAGGGAACTTCCCTCTGAGGACGTCCCCTCGTCATCTCCCCTCCGCTGCCAATCAATAACTGGCAGCGATTGTGCCACATCGCGCCGCACGCTGCCTCATGACGAGCAGCAAGTGCCTGCATCATGAGTGCTTGCAGCATTGCTACCACCATGTGTGCTTGCTGCAAGTTCTGGAGCTTGCAGCCTGTGCGCTTGCTTCACTAATTTCTTCGGCATCAGAGCTTAGTGCTAATTCCTGACATAATTGCTGTGTGAGAGCCGTTTATGCTTGCAGGTTTAGTACTCATTTCATAACCAGTATCAGCACTGACATTTAGGTTCTCATGCTTGCAGCATGAATAATTCGGCGAGTGAGAACAGAGGTTTGGGCGCCCGCCTACAACGCACACTACCGGACGGTTTACTTAATTAACGACTCCTCAAGACGAACAAATCTCCAGAATTTCTGGAAATTTGCTTTCGAGCAAACAGCTATTATTTAGGACGTGTATTATGTTCTATTAAAACTGCAATGAAAGTTCACGTTATTTGAGAAAAGATTATTGTTTCTTCATGATGCTATTTTCGTTTACATCTATTATCCAATTTTGATAATGTATACTCAATTGAATATTGGAACCATTGGGGTGAATTGCTGCGTGTTCTTATATTTGTTGTGAAGTTGAATTATTATAGTATTGAATTAAAATGACGTTCATGTTCATTCATAAATTCTAGGCGCGGAAGCTTAAAGAAATGAGGCTTGTAAAACCAGAAGTATTGGCGGCCACGTAACTAAAGCTGAATTTTATCTTTTTCGTTTAAAGTTAAACAATGAACCGAAACATCAAAGTTCTGGATGCTAGGTTCTCGTATAACATGCGATCCCCGTAATAATTGTACAGAACTCAGCCCGGGCGGCGTCGTACGGAGTTGAGTCGCACGCACGAACACAGACAGACCTGCGCACTGGAGTTCTACTCGACACACGAAAGTTCTACAGGCCTCTGAACCACTTTGTTCTCCTAACCCCGCAATTATAATTCGATTCTAATGCTCATCTTTTCATTTAAAACTTTTTATTGACGTGAACTTGACGTTATGAGAAAGTTATGTAAATAAAACTAATAAATTTACAATTACTCCAGCGTGCGGTACTGCTGGAGCCAGTCTCTGTACGGCCGTGAGTGAGGGCGTATGTCTTCCCTAGAGCTGCGTCAGGCTGCTAGGCAACTACCTTGCAGATTTTTTCCATACCGTGGATGTCCTAGGAACGCATTCATTGGGATCCTTAGTATTCTCGGAGACCAGTTCATATTGTATTGTTATTATAGTACCGCAACCGATATAAGCTTAATGTTCAATTGTGCTCTGGGTGCATTGAGGCGTAAAGCGATGGCGATATTGAAAGGCAGTGTTGTGGCTTAGCTCTGATCCAGTGACTCGGTTCTCCTTCAAGCTTATTTGTTTGCAGGCAGTCGTGATGGTATGGCGCATGTATAGATAGTATTAGTACACTAGCTCAATATTGTCAATTTGTATACGTAGCATTTGGTAGACTAGTGCAGTATTATGAGTGTGGCGTGGCGTCGACTAACGCCGTATTATTATTACGAGTGCGTATATGTGTCGTTGTGAAGACTAGCGCAGTATCATGAATGTGTCTAGGTGGCGTCTCATATCACGCAGTATCATGAGTTCTAAGGCAACATCGCGTATACCAGTGCAGTATCGAGGATTAAGACCAATTGATTGCTTAAATCGCAAGTTTATCAGGAATTTAAAAGCAAACCCAAAAATTAATCATTTTTTATTCGAGAAAACATTTCGGAGCCCAGCTCCATCGTCAGTTCAAAAACCTATAACACAAGTACATACAATAAGCGAACTAAAATCATTACAATTAGCAAACATTGAAGATATTAAAACATAAATTTTCAAATGAAAACAAATACGAATGAGGTAACTTGAGCAGATAAACCTATATATTTACGATGGGATATGAACTGAAGACGGCATTTAGACTAGGCTTTTATTTAAAAATATTCCGGACTGAAAATATCTAAAATATACAGGAAAAAAAGAAATATATCTAACATCACTATCGGACTCGGCATGAACGCGCATTGCCGAATGAGAGGTATGCGCAAGCAGGTTTGCTGTTCTAAAACTCCTTCATTTATGCTCCGCCAGCCTAGTATAGGAATTGCGTGATGTTGTACCGGCATCCGCAGATGCGCACTGCGCACAACTATATTGATAAACTAGGAACGATCGCATAGGAACAGGGAATGTATCTTTATTCTTGCAAACAACTGATTTCAAAATTATTCTCCAGGAATATATGAAGATTTACATTTGGGTTTTTAGGTTTTTGAACTGACAATGGAGCTGGACTCCGAAACGTCTTCTCGCATAATAAATGGGGAATTTTTTTGCTGTTTTCTTCGATTTTAAATTATTGAGTATCGAGGATGTGTAGGCAACAGGATGTTCACTGTTGGTGCATAGGCGACATAATGGGATGTTAAACTAAGACTGGTGCAGTATCTTGTGTGTGTCGGATGTATTACGTAGACTGGTGCGGTATCATGTGAGAATGATGTTATATTAAAAAAAGTTCAGAACCAGCTTACAATAAAGACTCATAAAACCGGGGTGCTTAAAAAGACGTGGCAGAGTCAGCTTCTTTGTGCGGATGTACTGAAATTGCTCACTGACTATCGAGGCCATCGGACCTGCCGAAATTCGTTTACAGGAAACAATTTAAGGTTTCGCCAAAACTGGCCAAGTTGTCCGCAACTTTGAGGAACTTCGAACTCCTTGACGCTTGTCGGCCGTTAGTCAAGTCGACAAAATGAACCTCAATCCTTTGTAAAAAGCCCCAAAACTACCAAAGACGACCTTAAGTCAGCCGATAATGATTATACCAGCTTTATATTAGAGTGACTTTATAGGCAGGAGAGAAACGAAACACAGAATTGAAAATGGACCAATCACATGGAAGAATTCCCAATCAATTCTGCTGCCTGATTTTCACTGCAAGAAATATAATAAATATAATAGTAAAAGAGATTATTGAATTTAATAGCTTTAATTGATTTCTATTGTTTAAAAAACTCGTTTCTGCCTCCCTCGATTCAAACAATCTTAATTTTAGGTTCCCTCAATTATCATCGATTCGTTCGGGCCTCCCACAATTCAAATTGGATATTGTTCCCCTCCAATCGACACAGTCTTTATTTATCACAAGAAATTAAATATTTTTTGCATCATATTTTGTCATCTATAATTACGTCTTTCCTTTTTACGTCTTTCATACAATACGTATTTCCTAAAATTACGTCTTTTCCTGCATTACATTTAACTTGCTCATTTGTTTTCTCGTTCTCAATAAACTTGTTTTCGTACTTCATTGTGTACGTGAGTTCGTTTTAAAATATAATTACTACTATTTGCGGTGGAATATTACAGGGAAAACATTGCCCTGCGTAGAATTGTCTCTGGTCCAATTAATTTATGCACACGAGATTTTTTTTCAACTTAGTCCCAGACTATAAAAAATGTCGGGGCCATATTGGCATGCACTTACTGCAGGGGAATGAAAGTGCATTGAGAGGAAAGAAATTTAAACATGCGTTAGGTATGAGAGGCAAAAAGGTTTGATGGGTCCAATATATATATAAACGTTTACTTTAACTATTACGATGAGACTAGATACCTGCACTTATGTGAAGAAAAATGACTGCGCGTTCCAACACTCATGAATCAAATAATGATCAAAATTACATTTATTGTTGATTGAGAAATGAGATGCGAACATCTAAAGAAAAAAATTTTGGGTTGTTTTTTATACCGGTACCTTCAAATGTCAACCCAGATGGACCACTCCACATTGTTGATGGTTGAAGTTCGTAGGTACACCTTTGTAGATATAACGTAAACGCTACCGTGACATTATTATCTACTCCTATGCAGTGAGAATTACGTTATTAAAAATGTTCTTGGCAAACAAATATTAACACTGACAAATTTTCTATGGTATTATGTATCAGGAATGAAGAATGTGTTGGTGTTCATGATATAAAATTTTTAGGGTATTAAACGTGTTTGGTATTAGTTATTGAGAGCGCATGCATTTTTATGGTTGAATATCTAATGAGAATTCAGTATGTTAACAATTCAAAAAATAATATTGTTAAAGATTATCTTGACTGCAAATATCGATAAAAAAGAGCGTGTTCTTTCCGTTGAAAACCACTTAAGAGTGCTAGAAATGTTTCTGGTGTAAAATAGAAGAGTGGAATAATTGTTCCTGATTTGATTAGAAGAGTGACAATATTTTCTGGTTTAAAATGGAAAAGTGATTAAAGTGTTTTTGTCATTAAATAATGAAGTGATAGGAGTGTTTCTGGTACAAAATAGAAGAGTGAAATAACTGTTTCTTCTTAGAATAAAAATAGAAGTGTGATTTGATTTTTTCCGGCGTTATGTTAAAGAGTGATGAAATTATTTTCATTATTAAATAAAGGAGTGATTGATGTACTTCTGGTATAAAATTAAATTTTAATAGAGGTGCTTTGAACTGGGATACGAGTAAAATAGTATGAGTGATAGAAAGGTTTCATGTATAAAGAATTAAGAGTGTGGGATATTTCAAGTGCGAAGGCTCTTCATAGCGTAAACTTTCTCTTTAACGCCATGCCTGACATGAAAAAGTCTGAGCGTTACACGAGCTCTTCATATAAATTTCACTGTGTGTTACAAAAGTTTACTCTCCTAGTAATTACAGTCCGGATAATTTAATTAGCAAAATCAGACTTGCATTACTGAAACCTTGAATATTGATATAATAAAAAATGCAATTATATGTAAATTTATTCATGATTTCTTCCGTTGAGTAAAGAATCATCTCAATATTTTAAATATATTACGGAAGCGTTGAAAGTTTTCGTTTTGCAATAAAATGGTTGTGAAATTTTCAAGATTGGTTCTACCGATGAGATAAAATAACGCAAACTTGGGAGATCATTGCACCACCGTACCATAGATCGTCCTCTACCAGTACACTGTACGGTGAGTATTGAGCTGGATTATGCATGCCTTTCTTGGTGACTCATTTAGAACAAGTATTCATTTAGTTTGAATAGCGAAGGGTATTGCACACATGCATGCCAATAATTACATGCGTATTTGTAATTATTTTTTAAAATCTTAGTAACTGATTAATAACATTATATTGTTATTTTGCGACGATTGTCGTTTCTTTCAAAAGTCTACGGCTGCGTGCCTTGACGTTTTAGTTACTCTAAGTCTAAGTTGACAATACCGAATGCTTTTGCTAGAAGATGTTATACATAAATAAGCAGAATTTTATTCTCATCGTGGGGATTCATGTCAATTTTTGGTAAGTCCATCTCGTTGCATTCGTTAGCCTCAAATGGGAAGCGATCTTTGAACATGTCATCTGATGGCTAATAAAGCATAGGCACATGACCGATATTTACCTTGTACCTTCTCAAATGGCGTCTTGTATTGGCGTCTGTAAGACCGTCGAGCACTTTTTTGCTCTTAAATGTCAGTTCTCACGGACCTAGCGAGAGTTTAAAATTACAGTGCTGCATTGGCTAGCCATTACTGCTTGGTCGTAATGTGGAGGCTACGGCGCAAGAAGTTGAATATTGTCACGCTAGAATCATGCTTGTGTTGGCAGTGACTGCTGCCTTATCTTGAGTCTATATATGAGTATATATAGTGACTTGACTGTGCGCTGTGACACTCTAGCCTTCCAGCCACATCATATTCACCCTGCTAATGCCGCTCCGACACAACCGCCACGTCAACCTCTCACGCCGCTACCGCCAAATCCCCTCATCACGGCCAATGTTGTCTCTTTAACTTCACCCGACGCAGCTACCCCAACCAATCTTCACGCCACTAACACCCACTACTTTTTGGTGTCACTAACAAACTAACAAACTATAACTTCCTCACGCTACTACTACTCCCTTACTACTTACGCCACTACCGCTAACTAACTTCTCATGATCCTTTAACCTCACGCCATCACTGCCCATCAACGTCACGCATCGCTTCCGCACCACCCTTTCTTCACACACGCACCACCCCCCACCTTTCTAACAACTTTAAGTCCCCACACCGCCTACCCATTACCCTTACCTCGACTACCGCACACCACCTCCAAGTGCCGCAACTGAACACTACTGACCGCACCTTGTAAAATAATCACTAAAATTTCAACCACCCTCCCAACCTCTTGACGCCCCTACTGCTCAACTTTAACTTGTGAAAGGCAGTGAACTTACCAGCTCTGAAAATAATGTCAATATTCTAATTTTTGACAGTTTATTTTACTACAAGCGCAGAGAAATAGAGCCCCTTTTGGAAATTCAGGAAGCATATTCTTCAAAACTTTCCAGTGCATATACGATCTTCTCTAATTACAACACTTCTCTTTAACTTCACTTCTTGTTGTTTGTTTGTTTGTTTGTCTGCTACAAATCTTATAATCGATATTTAACACACTTTGTCTGTTTTCACCTGTCCAATCAATCTGAAATTTTGAACACTTGCCTAAAGTTGGAAGCAATGCTTGATCAATTGACAGGATAATTAATTTAAACAATTGAAAAACATTTTATTTTTATCTATCTATTAAAAAAAATTACAAATACATTTTTTCAATATTTAAAAATAAAATAAGGAATTCACTGTACATGTATAACATCGGAGACGCTGGCCTCTCTTGAAGTGTTGTCTTTAAAAAGTAATTTTTAAAGGCATGTTATTAAAAAAGTAATTTTTAAAGGCATGTTATTTTTCAATACAGTTGTGAGGATCAACGTAAATTTGTTTGACGTCACGCCACTTCTATACTAGATTGGTGAAATGTACAGACAGGATTTATTGTACTGCTGCACCCACCCCATGGGCTTTGTCTGTATTCACGTCAAACGGCGCGAATTCCCGGTTAGTTTTAAATAGACGCGATCAAATGACGTTAATATTTTTTCAATTACTTCCCAAAGCAGCTTCCTGACCATGACCTTTCCATGGGGAACATCCACTCCACAATCCGCTATCACAACTAGTGATCGTTCCACCACCTCAGTATCCACTTGCCATCATGGACAGTCCTTCCATAATTCCCACCATCCACTTGCCACCTTATCACCACCTCTATATCCACTTGCCATCATAGACAGTCCTTCCATTCCCTCCAGCCCAGCGTCACTATGCGCCTCTCTCCCTCCGCCACCTCATCACCGCCTCCGCACCCACTTGCCATCATGGACAGTCCTTCCATTCCCTCCAGCCCAGCGTCACTATGCGCCACTCTCCCTCCGCCACCTCATCACCGCCTCTGCACCCACTTGCCATCATGGACAGTAATGTAAGACAGCCAAGAGACGCTGCACGGGGTCACGATTCAGGGTGCTGGCGGCGTCTGACAACCACAGTCTGACAGACATGCTTACTGCTCAGGCTGACAGACATGCTCACTGCTCAGGCTGACAGACATGCTCACTGCTCAGGCTGAGGCTGACAGACATGCTCACTGCTCAGGCTGAGTCGTCCTGTCCCTTCCCATCCTTCCATTCACACCAGCCTATCGCCACTAGCGCCCCCTCTCCCTCAGCCGCCTTTTTATACCACAATAGGTTACGGATCATCCTCTCATCTCCTCCCACCCCCGCACCTCAACATCGCCCACTCACTCGTTACTCTTTCCCTCACCCGCCCACTCACCCACTCTTTCCTTCTTGACGATGTTTTGACCAAATATCTGCGCGCAAAAGTAAGGGCACTGCAAAAGTATTTGGAATCCAGCCAAATGGATCAAGTGTAACTCTAAAAATAAGTATTAGTGTGTCTCGTCTGAAACGTCTCATTTGAAAACGGAGAAAACGAGTGTCCTAGAATGGCTAAAATTTCATAATATGAAGGGCTTTAATTTTTTATCGAACAATTAGAATGATTTATCTACTAACGAAATTTTTTATCGCTCTGAAATTTTCAAAAATATTAGAATTTTATGATGTATTTTTAAGCTGAAAATTGCTGCAAGTCTTGAATTTTTTATCCGATCTCGGATAAACGATGCCATGTGATCCCACCTGTGGAAGTCGTATTCCAGATCCAGCTAATATCCAGCTCGATGCTGTGAACTGGATACGCGTTCGAAAACCCCACATTCATCTATAACACGTGGCTTAGTTGTCCATCCAGGTAATATACCATACAACTATATGATTAGGATAGTTGTCTTATTAACTAAATCCTTTTATTATCACTTTGAATTGTTCCACCAATATACCTGCAATAAACAAGCGGAAATTTTTCGACGAAATAAGTGTCACTTTTCTAATGAGTTTGCAGGGTGCAGCGAAGAAGCCGTTGAGTTTGACGTGATGTTGTCTACGGCGTACTCCGATTGCGCCGAGCTGAGTGCAGACGCTTGCCATGATCGGCGGCTGCGGCAGTGCGGCCTGCGCTCACCCGCCAGTGTACTCTCGGCTTTCGTGGTGTGATGTGCGCGCTGTAGTCGCTCCGCAATGTTGCGGCGGTTGGTCACCTGCTCACAGCGGCGTGTCCAGCCACCCCGGATAGCAGCTCGCCTGGAAACCTAACACTGAGATCAAGATATAACGAGGCCTTTTATTCGAGAGCTGCTTGATAAGCCATGACATTACCGCGAGGAATCCGATTAACCTTGCCTCCTCAAACCGTTATATTGATGGCTATTTGCGACCGATCCAGTGCTTCCTGCATTTGAATTACACAAACCGTCATTTCTCCCCGACATTCAGTGAAAGTTGTGCAAGTAGTGAAGTGAATAGCGTGGCCGTAAACTCTCATTCTCGATCTGGTTTATATGTTGAAAGCACTAGGCTGAAGTGGTATACCTATGTCTCTTCATGAGTATCATAATTGAGGAACCGTTTTGACTTCTGTCAATTTAACATTTTCACGAAAATATTATGATAAGAGTTTAAATATAGATAGTGTATTCTTCCAAAATATACTACATTTGCAAGCTTAAGTCAACCTGATAACTACTATTATAGATGTGAACGCACCATATTGCACCATTGTAGCGCGATGTCTTCCGTAGTTAATTCCCGTGTATAGTACTGCGGTATATATAATTCCTTCGCACTTCCTGCAAGAAACCCTCTCCTGAGAATTTGTACAGGGCCTTAATTTCAGCAACATTTTCTTCATAAGCTAAGCCATCGATATCGATATTTTGTACTGTATGCGATTATCTTTAATCTTATGGTTAATTGAAGCCTCTGAAGTAGCACATATCACATGGGCACCTTGAATTAATCCCCCAATTGGGGAAAGGATCCAAGAATGCCCCTAATCCAAGGATACCATTTGGTATCATTGGTACCAAAGATACTAAGTATTTTGTTGTCCTCAGCGACCGAAAAAAATTCCTCAATGATTTTATTTCTCCCCACATAAACTAGAAAGGCAGACGAACGAATAAAGCTTCGTATGGCATGCCATTCGCCGGTCCGATACTAGGCCATTATAGCGCGCATAAATCATGATTAATGTCTTCGAATGACGTCTACACAGAGACCATTAAACAGGAGCAATCCGTATAGTTTGGGCTACTGAGTTGACTGAGTTAATGATGTTATAGGCACGGAGACGAATGGTCTGAGACTCTGAGTTACTAACAAGTTACTCACACTTATTCTAAAAATGTTTATTTCATTGCTATTGATTATTGTTGATTACTGATGGCGACTAGTGTCTCGGTAGTTTAGTCGATTCTTGGGTTACATTGATACCAACATATTTCCTCTGACATTCTTCATTATTTTTTTTAATGCAAAAGAAAGAGTCTCGCAAATCAAATCATGTTGATAGTAATAAATGTGCGAAAAAAAAAAATCCGTTAAAAAAATTTGATGAATATATCAATTTAGAAGAGAGTTAGGAAAATTAAAACAATGATTTTAACATCACGGTAATGCCTTGTTCGTCTCTCACTCAACGGCTTGTGAAGGCCGTGAAATCTTCCTTTCGTTTGCGTATCACGGATACGAGCAGAGCGCTAGGCCAGAACCAGTCGACGATGTCCATTCCTGCACAATTCCTTCCCTGGACAAAGAAACCCCGTAACTGTGCTTAGGTTTTGGCTGCCTTGCGGTGACCTCAGCGCCGACACTTCCTTCTGACTCTCCTCCTACGCATTAATATTCTATTACTGCCCCTCGTGCCCATCCTGCCCCTCCTACTGCCCCTCGTGTCTATCCTGCCCCTCCTATTCACCGCCGCCTGAGTCGTGACCCCAGCCTGGCCTGCACCACCCAACCTCCACCCCTTCCACCCCCCTCGCTCCTACGCCCATCCACCTCATCCACCCTGTCAGCTTTACCCATCCACCTCATCCACCCTGTCACCTTTAAGTTTTAACCATATACCTCATCCACCCGGTCACTTTCTTTACCATCCACCTCTTCCACCCTGTCACCTTTAACCATCTACCTCATCCACCCGGTTACTTTCTTTACCATCCACCTTATCCACCCTGTCACCTTCTTTAACCATTCAACTCATCCACCCTGTCACCTTCTTTACCCATCCAACTCCTCCGTCCATCCATCCCTTCCACCCTTCAACCTCATGTATACCCCCTTAGCCTCTTAACTCCCTTGTCTCGTATCCTCTTGGCTCTATTTAAATATTTGCTCATTTACTCGCCTTGACCTCGCTGTATGCGGTAGTTCACAGTCTATAAATTACAGTGCAGCGTGACAGAGCAGTCATGACAGTGCTAACTAATTACAGTGCTAACTAATTGCAGTGCAACATGCCAGGTTAGTCGTGACAGTGCTAATTACAGTGCAGCGTGTCAGGACAGTCGTGCAGTATGTCACGGCTGTCGTGCAGTATGTCACGGCTGTCGTGCAGTGTCACGGCTGTCGTGCAGTATGTCACGACTGTCGTGCAGTGTCACGGCTGTCGTGCAGTGTCACGGCTGTCGTGCTGTGTCACGACTGTCGTGCAGTGTCACGGCTGTCGTGTAGTGTTATAAGACTGTGCAGTAGTCAGGGCAGCAGTTGTACTGCGTCAGCTATAACTTACGAGGAAGAAGTCAATCTGTCCCACTCAGCGCTTCCTCTGCTGCTGCTGCTGTTGGTGTTGCTGCTGCTGCTGCTGCTGGTGCTGCTGCTGGTGCGTTTGCTGCTATTGCTGCTCTGCTGTTGCTGCTGAGGCTTTTGCCGCTGAGGCTATTGCTGCTGCTGCTGTTGCTGCTGGGGCTGTTGCTTCTGTTGCTGCTGATGCGTCTACCGTCTACGTGTGCTGTTTTCATACGTGCTAATATTGCTAGTGTGGCTTGGCTGTTAACGCTATACTAATGCTAATTCTTATGTCGCTGAATATATCGCTTCTGACTGTACTGTTGGTGCTGTGCCGCAGTTCGCACTGTTGGCAGCACTGCTTGAGAAGCATGCATTCCTCAGCTTCGTAACGTCATTCCAATTTTTTTACGTCATTTCGCTGTTTGTATACGCGGTGACGTCATCGCATCTCTCACGCATGCCGCGACGTACGTTGCAGCTCGCGACGCACCGCGCTGTGCCGAGCAGCGATAGCTTGTTTTGTGCGAGAAAATTGACCAATTTTATTCAATCATTTGGTAAACTATATAGCTTTTTATTTTTTTACGTAAATTTTTCAAATTTTTGTTATTTTACCCCTAATAAAGGCGTTTTTTACGATTGCTATATTTATCAATTGGGAAACGTATTCGTATATTTCTACGTGACCTCAAATGTGGGAAATGAAAGCGGTTACATGTTTATTCATATTTAATTAAAAATATATTTTAAGATAGAATATATATTTATTCAATAATTTTTTCTCCCTGTTGAGCTGTTTTCAGAGAACATACGATCCAAATGCACGCAAATTTGTGTCAGTGCCGGACGAGCTCAAAATTTCCTTAATCAATTGAACTGCTGAGTTCATTCGTCACATCTTTATTGAAAATTTGCTTAAAAAGCATTAGCTATTATTATATTGCTTTATTTGTGTACCAAAGAGTTCAAGTTCAAATAATATAAGTACCTTAATACTGAATACATTACATTGAATGTTTAATTGTTTTGTATGGTTTCGTTGAGTTACAATAGAATTACGAACAACAGCAACAGTAGGTTGCGGTAATCATCTCACTATTGCATCTAACTAATTTGATTAGAATTTATGAGGGAAAATTGTCGGTAGGTGGTCGGTTTAATGCTAACAACTCTGTAATAAAAAGGCAGGAAGATGCTTATAAAATTTCATTTTTAAAGCTCTAATTGAAGTTTTTGCCGTTACATTCTCAAGTCACAGCTATAGTTTTACAATCAATCATCAATAGATGTATATAACCGAATTATCTGAAGTGAATACAATAAACTAAGTATAAGAAGCGTTAAACACACACAAGCTCGCCACAAGTTGTGCTCAATTGGCTTGACGTGTTGGTGGTGGTGGCAGCTGTATGCTCGATTAACTGCTGCTCCTAACTGAACCTCTCTGCTCACTTGCTCACTGCTCAGACGCTGACAGACATACTTACTGCTCAGACGCTGACAGACATACTTACTGCTCAGACGCTGACAGACATACTCACTGCTCAGACGCTGACAGACATGCTCGCTGCTCAGACGCTGACAGACATGCTCACTGCTCAGACGCTGACAGACATGCTCGCTGCTCAGATGCTGACAGACATGTTCATTGCTCAGACGCTGACAGACATGTTCACTGCTCAGACACTGACAGACATGCTCACTGCTCAGACGCTGACAGACATGCTCACTGCTCAGACGCTGACAGACATGCTCACTGCTCAGACGCTGACAGACATGCTCACTGCTCAGACTGAGGCTGACAGACATGCTTACTGCTCAGACGCCGACAGACATGCTCACTGCTCAGGCTGAGGTTGAGAAGCGTTAACCGTTAACCTCAGACTATTGAGGCTGAGACATCAAATTTATACAAAACGCGTTAGTTAGTTGTCCGACTGGAGTTGAACTCTTATGAGATACTCATTAAAGCTTTTGAAACCAATTTGTAGAAAACAGGTTTTGAAAGGCTGAGGCACGAGAGAAGGCTTCTTCACCATAAACCAATATTCAGCTCAGACGTCATTCAAGTGTCGACCGACATACAAAGCGTCTCACGTAAAATGGACTGCATGGCTGTGTGATTTTCTGCAGTGTGTACACGTAGATTGTATATTGTATAGTCTATATTCGGTCGTTGGTAGTTTCTGTTAATAACATGAAGAGCAATCGAAGATGTTTTTATATATGTGCATTCAACCAACTCCAAAATTAGCCCACTTTTCTCTCATTAGTAGCCGTAATGTCAGAGGAGTAACCGTGTGACCGTACTGTCAGAGGTGTAAACTCGTCCGTTATTGAAAACTGCTTATCGACTAAACCCCGTTAATCAATAACCTTCGCAAAGCGCTACCAAAGGTCGGTCGACCGTTGCTAATTGTGTGCCTGTGAATTAGGTACTCCTACAATGGGTATCGTTCACGCCTCGTTTCCATTCTTGCTCAATATATAGATTATCTTACTCATTCTTATTCCGTTTGCGAGTCATTCGTTATTTCGTTATTTCCTTGAAATTTTCTTGGGGCCTTTTTCACGGAACGATCGACTTCACTGTGATAAAGAAACAGGAATAAGCTGCAGAATGGGCATCTATCAACACGCATTTGTTTTGCTTTAGAGTTTGCATTTGATTGCTTTGTGATAGGTTACGTTCATATCATGCGTGTACCGTGCCTGGGCGTCATGCGTGTACCGTGCCTGGGTATCGTGCGCGTATCATGGTGTGTTGATGCAACACATCATGATGGTGATGACGATTGATGCATCAATCATCAATCGATCATCGTTCTGTGGCAACAAACTGATGCTATACATCCTGTTTTCATACTATATTACTATTTTGTACTTTATAAATTACTTCTCTGCGTAACCGGCCTGTATCGCTGCTCTGCCTAACCGGCCTGTATCGCTGCTCTGCCTAACCGGCCTGTATCGCTGCTCTGCCTAACCGGCCTGTATCACTAGCTGGCCTGTATCGCTGCTCTGTACAACCAACCTTTATCGCTGCTCTGTGTAACCAACCTAAATTGCTGCTCTGCATATTTGGTCCCTATTGCTGCTCTGTATATTTGGTCCCTATTGCTGCTCTGTATATTTGGTCCCTATTGCTGCTCTGTATATTTGGTCCCTATTGCTGCTCTGATGCTCCCTATCGCTGCTCTGTATAGCTGCCCTATCGCTGCTCTGTATGTCTGCTCTAGAGCTGCCATCAAGCTGTAGCCGCGACAGCTGCCTGTCGTGACAGTGCCACACGAGAGCCACGATGGCCGTGGCACACTTCTCTGGTGACGTCACTCAGCGCCTCCAATAATAACCTTTATCATGCGAGCTTCTGCCCTACAGTTTCCCTCTAGTTATAATTCTGACAGATTTCTATTCTTAAATCCTTTATTACCTATTCAGTATTTTCTTCTCCAATATTCATTTATATTGTGTTGGTTTTATACCTGGTGTTATAGGTCTGCTTTCTTTTAGAAAGTACCGTTAAATTCTTGATTGAAAAACTTAAGCTTTTTGAGAGTTACCGTTAAGTTTGGCAGTGTCGTTATCCGTCCTCGGGACAATATGCCCACCTATTGACCCAGACCTATTGAGCCCAGGTGGGTTGTGGGGGAGGGGGTATTAGGTCCCGCTGGTCTGCTCATAACAGGCGTATTACCGCCCATATTACGCCGATAATTGGCCACACCTAATTTGCTAATGGTATCTTGGATTATAAATACCTATTTCTGTGTTTCTTCATGTCATAAACTTAATTTTTATTTTCAATGACATATTTTTGTTTGCATTTCGTATATTTTCTACCTAAAAATCAAGGCTGTCGCTCTGCTGGCATACTGTCCATTTTCACTCTTTATAGGCGCTTTAAATTGCTGGATAAAACTTATTTACCTCATTACTCCGGCATGAATGTTATGTCTCCTTGCTCACTTTCCCCATTCTAAGAATTGGGCAATCAATTGCCATCAGAAAATGAATATTGTTATGTTTGCTTCTGCTTCTGATGAATTACGCTTTAAGAAAACGATAAGTGTTATGATACGTAGGTGAAATGATTGACAACGGATAGTTGCAAGATAAAATTATAAAAAGATTACTTAACACGTTGACTCCGAAGTGGTACATATGCGTACCACAAAATGTATTTCCCCCGGACGTAGTGGTTCATAATTCAGGTTGCCTAAAATCGGCCAAATCCGAGTACAAAAAAGGCCAAAAAAGGCCGATAGCTCAATATATACTAGTTTATTTGTAGGTTCCGCTATAAAAATTCCATTTATTTTCTTTTTGCAGTATTTAAAATTTAATTAGGAAGTACCCCTGTCATAAATTTTAGCCGGCCAACGCAATTGATAAAAACTAAATCACGGAATTTGTCCGGAAAAAATGACTGTCTGGCAACCCTGTTTAAAACAGTACAAAAAGTGAAATAATAGTGCAAGATGAAGCAATCGGAGTCAAAGTGTCAAAAAAAAATTCTAGGTTTAAAAGGCTCGAATGGTAGAGAAAAATTGCTTGTGCTCACGCAGTAATCGTGTAGGGTACAGACGAGCGAGCGGCTTCCGAGCAAAACTGTAGGTCAATTTTTTTCTCGACTGCCGGGGACGCGCGCTGCGCTGTAACCGCAAGCCTTCCACGTTACGACATACTCGGTACAATAAATGGGTCATATGGTCTAAATAGTGACACACTTTCTGTAGTGCTAATATGCTCTTTTACCGGGTCAAATTGGGTCATAATGACGCACAAAAGGGCGTAAGTGTATCGTTATTTGGATAAATTATCAACAATTTCAGAAAGTTTGCAAGCGTCGTTCAGTATCTCCCGAGGCCTGCAGCCTGCGGTGACCATTAAAAGTATAAGGTTGATTTTAAAAACACCTCATCTCATTTGTTATATCATGCAAACATTTGTTGTCAATAATTTATTGAATTTGGTCTACCCATAAGTAACTGAGAGCGCTGCATCAAGGGTGTATTTAGGCCGGAGAGCGACTTCCCTGGTTTGGAGTGTCTTACAAAATGAGCTCAAGTATAAATATAGCGAATATTATGCTTGTAAATTAATTTAAACGTATTTCTACAGTAAAAAAATGATGCTAAATAAGATATAAAGAAAATGAACATCTTGCCTTATTTTAAAATTTAAATTGCATGACAAAGTCAAATCCCGAATGACATTCTATTATTCAAAACGGGAAACGGCAGATGCACGGAAAACGAGGCATCAAACAGATAAATGAACAATATAATCATTAATAATAATTGAAAATGTAAATGAAAAATTATCGGCGTTTAGTAATTGCTGCCATGAGCATCGCCACTTTTCGTCAGTTTTACAATGTTCTTCTGATCGTCAATGATAATCAGTTCCCGATGATAGTCTGATCCACGATGATCGCCTGATCCACGATGATAGTCATTCCACGATTAACTTCTGTCCTCTGATGATCATTTGATCTTCGATCATTGCCATCTCGCCCTGATCGTCAGTTCCACAATGATCATCACTGCAACGATGATCTTGAGCTAGACGTGATAGACGTGACTCTACCCGTCGACGAGCGGGCGCCGCGGAGACGACTGATGGCTCGTGCGATGTCAGGTCGCTGTCACGCAAATTTATTTACGCGTGGAAGTTTTCCGCATTATTCCGACCCCATTAGAGCCAAACTAGTATTTGGGAGAGAAATGTGTTGTTTGAAATATTGTATCTAATTTTCTGACATCGTTATTAGAGTTGGTATTCACATGGCACATAGAGGATGATTGACTATAAATGTAGCAGTGCAGAACAGGCCGAATTTCGAGTCTCAGTGAAATGAGATCGCGTATCTTGAACTCGCAGGAATTTTCTACGTATTAAAATGATCTTTTATTTGTCTATTGCATTACTCAACTGGCGTTCTCAAGTATTTTTAAACATGTAATTTTATCCAACTCGAGATTTAGACACATATACTTGAGTATCTGGGACAAGTTCATTACGAACCATTGCGAGACGCGCGCGTCCATTTGCCAGCCTCGATCATTACTCTTAACTAAGCCTGACAAGCGCAGTTAAGCAATAGAAACATTTATAAATATACCGTAACCCTTGCCTAAAGTTGTTCATATTGTGTCACGCATGCAGGAAGATTCATGCTTCTTTTATCGCAAACGCAATTATTCAGCGCCTATATATGTAGGTTTTAATAGTTAGAGTAAGATCTTTTTCTTGCAATTCCAGTTAGGCAAAAATTGATAACTTAGTCGATTCTTTGCATCTCAATTGTCACTAATTGCTCCGTTATTATTTTTGTGTAACGTTTCAGCTTTATCCTCAATATTCTCTTATTCAATCGAAAACAGATCTCCATTAGGCTACACCAGACTATTAAACTTTTTACTATAATTTATCGAATTCGAAGCTCATGTAAAGTGTTCATTGATTGTGTGAAGCCAAATGGCAGACGTAGGAACAGAGCTACCTTCCTGTGTTTAACCCTACGAAAAACTACGGGTGAATCAGCGCCGGCCTTTCGTTGGCCACTTACAAACCACCTGTGACTGTCACCAGTGCAGAAATGACGACGAGTAAACGCGAGAGCTGCTACTTAGAAACGAGTCTCGATGCTCCAGCCGACGAAGCTAGAGGACGCACTGACGCTGTGCGTTTCATCGTCGGCAGTCGAGACGGTCGCACGCCATCGGAAGTCAGTAGTACTACGTTGGCTCACGTAAATAATCCTGATCTCACACGTAGAGTTAGTAAAATTTCGAACTGTAACGAGACGACCCACGAAAACGAAGAAAATAAAGGAACGGTTGATAGAGTCACTGAAGGTGAGAAGGGAATTAATTTTCCTTGCGATAATTTATCCGTTAAAGTCAATCCCTGCACTCACAGTCGCCAAGAACAGAGATATTCGCCAATAACGAGCGATTTGTCTAAACAGCCGACAAAAATAAATGAAAAAACTCTCTCTAAAAATATGTCGGACGTCCAGGTAATAGAAAACCACCAAGCTGATTCTTCCGTTAAAAATAACAACAATACCGTGCCTTTAATATGTTCGAACAGAAATGCTTTATTTATTTCTGAAATAAACATCGAACATGAGACCGCACCAGTTCACGATGATGATGCAAATTTGTCAGATTGCTATGCAAACAAAAATTGCCTCAATCCGCACTGTGGAGGCGAACTGAATGCGGGGAGTGAGGTAAAGGGCAACACTTCAAGCAGAAACGAGAATCGTGATAAAGGGGGCGATGAGGAAGGACTCTCCGCTCCCAGACATGATGATAAATCCATTAATTTTTTACATGTTCGTGAAAAGAAGCGTGAGGGAAGGCCAGGTTTCTTGCCCACATTTAAGCCTGATGAGATAAACACTCCAAAGTCCATTGAAAGGATTCCCTTCCAAAAAGAAGTTCGCAATAGGAAGACGTTGGAAAAAAAGTCTACGTCGACCATTGGAAAGAAAATTCGGTCGTGCGAGAGCTCGACAAGTGGCCACGAAACGAGCGCAGCCGAGACTACGACGGTCGCTGTGCCCAAAGAGAAAAAACGAAGTAAATTCCTGAATTCTTTCAACGTTAAAGGCATCCTAAGAAAAATGGAAAAGACTCCGAAACCTGTTGCCCCTGTCTTCGTTGAAGAACATACTGCAAGCGATGGACCTACCGAGCAAACAGACGCTGCGGAGCCTCATGAAGCCTCAGCGAATGTAGAAAGAGACAGCATCGACGAAGCTGCTAATGTTAATCCCATGAATCTTAATGATGAAAATTGTGATGCAGCCTCGTTAAATAACGATGATGATGACGTGTCCTCGTACGACGGAGGGAGTTTTTGCCTGGCTATTAAGACAAGCTACGATCACGCTGTTGGGACAGCCGTTCCACAGCGATTCAACAACGTCGCTTCTTCCAGCACAAAATCGTTTCAAACTTGTAGCAAATCGGACGTTGAGGTTGCCTCCGCGGCGCCATTAACGCAAAGTTCCGTAGGGGAAGCTCGGGGCATAACTGAAATTAGCAGACCAGTAGACATTCATGATCATCAAGCGATGTCAAGTCACAACAACTCAAGCATTTATCCTGAATATTCACAGAATATTGAAGAAGACAAACGTAATAACCATGAAAAAAACAAAATGCTTGTGATTGATGCGACCAGCGTGCCATTTTCCTCGAACATGGCTGGCGCCGACGAGTTCATGCCCAAGCTTCCTAGCCCCGATAAAAATGCCGCAATTTCGGAAGTTTCATCTCCAGGGCTTCAGCAGTCCAGCGGAAATATGCTCGGCTCTTCCGCTGTGAACGAGAAGAGATCGATTCCCCAAACAGGCCAAGCAACGAAAGGCCCGCCTGGGGCATCAACTCGTAAGAAAGTTATAAAAGTTAAGACCGAGGCTAAAGAGGTTCCTCATGCAGCATCTCAAGCAGAGCTCGGTGCGCCTGCGCGGGACAACAGCCCTGGAAACGACGCGAGAAATCCTCTGCCCGCAGCATCGTTCTCGAACGACGCAAAATTCACGAAGATGCAGAATGACGAGTCACGATCAATGTCTGATAAAACAGAAAATGAAAAATTATTGCCCATGGTGTCTACAACCTTGGCCTCCCTCACGGACGAAAAAATGTCACAAGAACAGTTGTCTTCGTCGAGACTGTGCGATGTGTCGACCACAAGTCTAGCAAATATGTTTGCTCCTTCCAGTGCCGTTTCCCGCCCCTTGATAATTCCAACACAAGTACCCACAAATAAAGCAGTTTTTTCTCAACCAAAAATTGCATCTACTGACTTTATTTTTTCTCCGAATGTTAATGAACAAATTAACCCTGGTGTGGTCACTTTTACTGAATCAATATCTTCTCATGTTACCGTTGATTCGAGGAACATTACATATAATCTGCACCAACATTTAATTGATAACGCAACTAATTGTACATCGCCCCTTTTCACTCCCGCATCATCAATCGCTACAAATGCCATAAATGATCCCACCTTGACGGCAGAACACATCACAATCGACTCTACTTCATGCCAATTACTAACTTCTTTACGGGGCTCCGATCAGACGAGAAGTATAGCTGCAAAATCGAGTTCGTTACCGCCAAATGAAGCGCCGAAAACTATTCCAGTGTCCTCTTCAATCTCATCAAACACTGTTGACACCACCGCCCTATCGAACTTTTTATCATCGAATGTCTCTGCGGTTTCGTGGCCCATGATTCCGATGGTCGACCCTCCATCAGGGCTCGAAAGCTCCCTAATAACCCTCCAAATAATTGAACATCTCAAAAGCAGCTCAAGCGATGCGATATCGCCACTTCAAAACTCCTTTAAAGCTCTCGAGACCGTAACTAATTCCACGTCACGCTTCGCTGCTGGACCTGTTACGAGTTCTGACCAGAGCACGTACGTTGGAATGCGTCCAGAAAAACTTGGAACGCTGCCAGCCCTGGCAGCTGAAAAATGTTCAGCTGATGCCAAGAACCTTGAAAATATTGCCGAACAAAATGAGAACACCGCAAATGTTCAGAATGACAGGCAGTCGCACAATTTTACAACTGCGTCTGCTCATGAAGGCAGTCATGCTGAAATTCCAGCACAACTTCTGCTCAAAAATTGTCCCGACGAATCCCACTTTTCTACAGTCGATGGTTCTGAAATTTCTCATAACGTAGTTAAAACACATGATGTGCCCGGTAACTCTTACGCCGCATTTGTAAACATCCGAAAAGAATCGTTGGTGGAAGAAAATTTTGAAACTCTTTCTAACAATGAGCCAGCAACCGAAATTTCAAATAAATGTACGCCAAAACATCTCAAGTTTGGAGCAGATTTTGCAATTTCGACAAATGAAAACAAACGTGCTGAGCTGTTCGACCAACAACTGACGAACGAATCGTTCTCGAAAACAGTAATAGAAACCAAAAAAATGTTCGAAAACTCTCATTCAGATTTGGCTTTGAAATTACATGATCCTCTGGATCATCGAATAAATGCACCTCCGATAAATTCCAGAATTTTTTTGCCGATGGAAGAGGTTTCGTCAGAAAACGGTTCTTTGGCAACGAGTTGTAAGAAATATAAAAATTCTATCGATTCCCTTTCTGGAAAAACGGAGGTAAATCCGTGCCTCAAAAATCCCATAGCATACACTGAAACCGATTCAACAGAGTGTTGCAATACTATGATACCAAATGACAGTGCGCCGCCAGCAACAAACAACGATGAGCTTAGCACAAAAGAGATAGATTTTAACGATTTATCAGTTATATCACTGAATACGAAGACGAAAGATAATCTTTTAGACGCGAGGGAAACTTCGTGTGATCAGTCGACGTTACCATGTGATGGGAGCGAATTACTTGGTGATTGCATTTCAGAGCATCGTAAATCAATTTCAGATGCTTCTTCTATGCACACACAATTTAATAACAACGATGCAAATCACACACAAGCACCCAAGAAGGACGGAGCAGATATTTCACAACGATCGACATTGCCATGTAACATTTCTGAATCTCATGTCGAAGATTCAGCTCTATTTGACTGTCCTGGTACTTTGGCACCTGACTCAGAAGTTCAAGAAAACCCAACAATACAATTTAATGAAAACCAAAAAGCCGCGACTAGAGATATATCAGACTTCAACAAAAGTGGGTTAGATCTGCCAGCACTCAGCAAAAGTGGGTCAGATCTGCCAGCACTCAGCAAAAGTGGGTCAGATCTGCCAGCACTCAGCAAAAGTGGGTCAGATCTGCCAGCACTCAGCAAAAGTGGGTCCGATTGTTCACCCTCAGCCTGCGACGACGTGCCAGTGAGCGAGTCAAACCGCTTCACCAGAGCCATGCACCGCCAGAACAAGCATCTCCTCTCAGGTGAATTACGCATCACTAACATTTCCATATATCATCTCTTGAATTGACAGCCCTTCATTAATTTTGAATAACTATGAGCTTCTTCATTCTTTCAATATTGTTAGATATTAATATGTATTAATATACCTATCGGTTTAGATATTTATTGCTATTGAATACATAAATAAATCAAATCTGAGCGCGTATCGACCAGTTTCCCGTCTAAAGAATAGGCCTATCCAGGCCTATTCTTTAATGCCGAAAATACTATACTAATGTGAGCTCGTTGCTCATACAGTGCAGCGTTCCCTGTGTCTCAAAACCAAGCCTTGCTACGCGCTCTTTGATTGCTTCATAATTCCTACCAATGCATTCAACCAACAAGAAAATATAAATGGTCGGAAAGGCACTTGAAAAGTCGCTTTTTACTGTTGCTTACTTGGAATTTTGGTTTAGAAGACTGCGTTTTTTAACACAACAATTTTTTTTTCGAGGTAAGTTGATACATGGGACGGATATTGAGAAATTAATTGCAATGTAAACGTGTCTCTTGAAGTTTCGTTTTTCGGAGACCAGGCACGGAAATTGTTTTGTCAGGTAGAGAGTTTTTTTTTTCCATGACTTAGCTTGAGTGATTTGTACATTCATACAATAATTACTGAAATGTATTCTCTCATTTTCGTAGAATTCTATTGAAATAGAAAAAGCAGAACAATGAGTAAAAGTCCTTACATATACACAAATCGAAGAAACAAATCGTTGAACAATGTGACAAACTATTAAAAAGATGTAAATTGTAATTAAATACTACTTATTTTTCCAATAGAAGGTTCTCAACTGACTGTATATTGAAAATATTAAATCTTCCTCATAGTGTGAACAGATCTAAGGAGAATTCTATCAAACTTCTTTTAGATGCTTTATTTTTACCTCTATTCAAGCGTTTTCCTATTGCAGTATAGCATAACCATTGCTTTTTCTTGTGAATTGTGTACAAATTTAGGGTTTTCATAAAAATCGCAGCGATTTCAAATTCAAATTTAACATAAGAGTATTTCAAACTTTATCGCACAATAAATGTTGCATAACAATTTTTGAGTGCTTTTGATTGAACTTAAATATTTTCAATTCTCATCTTAGGCTTCAATTCTGAAATTAGCATTGGTGTATTCATGACATTTGAAAGATTTCCTGAACATGACTGCTAAAAGCTAAATTCATTCTAAACACAACTGTTCTAGTCGATCCCACTATAAGCAAATTGCGTGGCAATTTTCTAATCTTGAATCATGCCAGTCTTCATCAGCATGCGTCGGCTTTTTAGGCTTTGATGCAGTTAATGTCACTTTTTCCACAGATGCGAATTAAAACGTCTTTTAAATTCGATTTCATTTGATCTCTTGTCTATTTAAACTTCCAGCTCACCTTTTTAAGCTATAAATTCTTTTCATTTCTAAATTATTTTCAGATTATTCTAAAACCGAACGCCATAGTTTATTATGATTTAAAACCTGTATTGAGTGCATTCACTTAAACTTATTCGCTGTTGAAATTTTTAATTATTCCTTGCATTTCTTGTATATCTTGATCTCCTTCACATACTTTACTTTCATCGTTACTTTATAAATGTCGTTGGCGCTCTCGCCGCATTTTAGTCAGATGTCAGTGTTGCAACTCACGGCACGCGCGCCCACAGTATTTACACTACATAAAACGCGCCGCCGCCGCCGGCCAACGCGTATATTGCCGGGGCGCGAAAGTCGTGCGTGTCGGCGATGCTTGCGAGGGTAGGTCTTGGGGGGACCGAACTCGCCGACTCGACGCCTCCCCCCGACACTTGAAGCTTTTTCATCTTGACATGCCCATGACTCGAGTCTTCTGCAATTCTTCAACAGCTCCACGTCTTGACATCGTCATGACTCAACACCCTTGCATCGTCTCGACACCCTTACCTGGGGTTACCTTTCCCTCAGCCCCCACCCTTGGGGTAGCGTGGGGTGTTGTGGGGATGTGTGCACCCAAGCTTGGCAGAGCGCCGGAGCAATACCAGCTTGACAGCTCCCGCACTTTGATGTTGCAGCGTCTCAGGCGTTTTATTGGCACCTTCTGCCTTGCCTAGTCTTTCCTTACCTTATTACTGCATTCCGTAGCCTCTCTTGCCTTCCTTTATTGTCAATTTTCATGGCAACGTCTTTTTTTCGCTTACATCTCTTTGACCTTCTCCTCCCATCATTATTCTGCCTTCTACATGACTTTCTCTATTTATGTTTGCCTACGTTTCCCCGAATTTTCTCTTGCATGCGTTGCTATAGCCCGCATACGTTTCCACTGACAGTTCTTCATCGTTACTAGTTCGATCTTTTCTTTGCATGACTCAAAAATGTTAATGATGTAAGTCAGTTCTGTGTATAAACGTGGGCGTGGTGGGTTCATGCGTCCGGCCATTGCGTATTTAATTGTTTAGGATTAACGGCGTCGGATTGCTTTGATCATTTGATCCCCATTTACACGGAAATATCAAACACTTCAATTTATTTCTTACTTGTACTTCGTTTTTAATTGGTTTTTGCAAATTAATTATTACTGTTACGAGTTAAAATTTGCTTTTGATCGATTTTGCGAATTCTTTTCAATTCATACTTCTTCACGATGAAGTTATTCATTTAACCTCAACTTTCTATCTCAAACCCTGAAGTTTTTATTCATCATTGCAAATGCTTTTTAATATAATCATAACGGACTAAAACTTTCATCGAGTACAAAAAATAAATTATTAAAACTACTAATATTCACAATAAAAATTAATACAAGTAAAAAGAAAATTTTTTCAGGGTTAATCTTAATTTTAAATGATTAACTGTGTTGTTCTATTCGTCGTAGATTTTTATATCGGCCAACGACCAATTTTCCCATTTTGATGTACTAAGAAATATTATGATTAGTTCTTATTAATATTAATAAAAATAATAATAATTATTATTATTATAATTATTATTTCTTAGTACATCTTATGTTACATTTCTTATTACTAAGTAATAAGAAATATTCTTCTTATTACTAAGTAGTAATAAAAAGTAACTTGCATCATACGAATTCGTCTACATTGAACAAGTAATTCAATGACATCCCTCACTTCGCCGACCAAGTAATAAGAAATAACTTGCATTATTCGAATTTGTCGACATTAATCAACGTAAATTAATGACATGCCTCTTAATCGTCATCGTACAATTCATGGTCACCGTTTTAGTGGCTACACAAAGTGTAGCAGAAGAAAATGTGGTGTCAGAGATACTAAACGCGTGGTATATTGCAATATTATCCTCAACCTAAACGCACATGCATGTTCCCAAATCCCGCTCTCACCTTATCCACGTCGCAGAATTTTACAGATTTTGTGCTACATTCCACGCAGCTTTACGTCACATGATCCTAATTTCAGCCTTTAGAAATCGTAAATCGTAGCTTATCTGCGCGCTAAAATCGCCGAGTCTTTGTCTTGCGAACTCGCCCCACATTATTCAAGAGTTTGTCACTTTGCTCCCGTTTCTGCATACTAATTATGCCATTTTACCCGCCAGTTAGCGCGACATTCACGCACATTAGTCAGGTTGGACGTCAGCTCAAAGCCTTCTTTTGTTCCCGCCTCTTCTTTAAATACGTCTTGTTGACCCAAATGTTAATTATGCACCATGCGAATTAATTGCTTTCCTGGTTGTATTCAAGTTTTCATTCCTATTGTTTCAATTAGACTTAGCATCATATGCTGCCTCCGATACTTCGGTTTTAATTTTGAATTATTCTTCTATTATATGAATATTCAGAATTACTATATCGATATTCAACCGCGAATTGAATGAATGTATGGAATTGTAAAATGAGTAACATAACTCAAAACATTTAAGAACTCCTAACTCAAAACATTTACGTCGGCTAACATTAAAAAGTCCGAGTAACCTATTGTCAGATACAAAAGCAATATGATATCCTGATTCAATTTGCCTCCGCGTATTTTTCGAACAAACTTCACCAATCGTGCGAAAAGAATTCGCCGTTATTATCAGAATAAACTAGCCATCACCCAGCAAAATTTTCAGAATCCATCTCATGTAATTGCGTTACGAATAAAAATTACAACCAAGAACTAAAAGATGGGCTTATGGCTAAAGCCGCAAGTTGTATGCACAGAAATATGATTTACGATCATGATTTACGACCATCGTGATACTTTTCGAGGTGCTAACGCCATTAAATTGAGAGCTGCGGAGTATGCGCGAGCGATCAAACGTTGACGACGTAGAGACCGTGCCAAACATTTGCCGCGAGAGTGAACTGAAGTGACAGGTGGATGTCAACCAATGTGATAGCAATCCTGTGATCTCACGGTCTGTGATCCAATATTATGATCAGAATATACATGGTATCTGCTACCAAGATCCAAACGAGAAGGTCCTGTATCATCCCATAGACTTATCCCTTTTTGATCCCGATATAAGGGAACCAATGCTCCAATAACAGGATGTGAGGGCCAATATCAATGCCCCTTCTGCCGGCCAGTGCTCCAACCTAACTAGGTATAAAGATGCTTTCACCGTCGTGCGTAAACTGCTTTTGAATGTTCTTGAGTTCTTTCAGCACAAATCACATTCATCGACATGTGGTTATGTTGTTCCAAAAACAATTCTTTGGAGCAATGCCTAATTAATGTCATATATAACTATGATCTATGTACTGATCGGTCAGTCCAATTTTCAATAATTGTTGTGGTCAAATCTTCTTTATAATTGGCGAAACAGCTGCCTCGCTCTGCCGTGCTTGCTACAAGAAGCTTAATTAGCGGCGCATTCTTTGGCTGGCAAGACGATGTGCTGCGTGGCGATCCTAATAACTCTCACGGCTGCGTGACACGCGAGGCGTGTCTAGCTTAAGCCTCGTCCACGCGTTCAAACTTATCGTCAGTCTTGCATGTCATACCAAGTTTGACATGCAAGACTGACCGTGTGGACGCTGGATGACTGTCTTGGTCCATAGTTTCCTGCAAATACCGGTCCGACCTGCAGAAAATTTATTGTAAATATTACAAACGTTTTAATCTGACGTTTATTCAATTAATACGTCGAGAATTGATACGTTAAAAGTTCTAACGAAATAAGATCTTTATAAGTTAGTTCACGGGACAAATTACCTGGCAGCTGCTTTTATATAATGACAAGCCTTAAGTGCTTCACTTTGGTGAGGATTATAAAGAAAACAGACTCTAAATTTTTGTGGAACTAAATAGCAGACTGCAGTACTCTATATATATTGAAACACAAATCAATATTTTTAAAGCAAATAAACTGCTTGACTAATTAGACACTCCTAAGAATAATGTATGAAGCTGTTGTTCTTCACACAAGTGCTATCTCACCTAAAATTTGACACCGTTACGTGGTCAAGAATAATTGCTTACAGCTAGGAAAATTTTGAGCTAAAGACTAGTCTTATGAATAAAAATTAGAGCTCATGTAACTTCCTAGTCTGTGTTATACCGACGTCTCCGAGACGATCTTCTTGAAGGGTGCAAGTATAAAAGAGGTAATAAAGATTCCTGAAGGATTACTAGAAAATGAAGTAAGAGTACACTGTAGATGGCACGGTAATATACCGAAAAAGCTTACAAAACATTATTATAATTACATTATTATATTTTATACATTATAGTTACATTATTTCATCTCGTATCGTGTCACCGACATGTTGAACAGACTCCCTGATGGCATCGTGAACGCTTCGAGTCTGAACGCGCTCGAGAGCAGGCAAGGCATGTGAGGCGGCGTATGTTTAGACTAGATGTATATCTCCTACCTTTCAGGCATGATGAAGGTTAAGTAACTATTTAGTTAGTTACTGTTAATTAATTAAGTTGAAAACTGGTCAACGAAATTTTGAGAGAACTGGTCAACGAAAAGTTTTGATATTTCCCGTAGACAAGCCCAGAACATTGCAAGAATCAACGACAAGCTATAATCCGTCAACTCCTCAACGCCAACATTTCATTACTATATTTATTTGTTCTCAAATGCACTTATAGAATACTATTAATTGTAACTATGTACCACCTATGTATCAATTATGTAACACGTGTTCCGTAAAAAGCATTTTTGTCACGATAGACGAGATGTATGGATAGGACTTTTGGTTGCATGTCAGTCATGAAGTGGTGACTTGTTGCAGTTCTGCCGATCACTTTATACCAGTTGACTTCTATTGAAATATCAGGTGTTAGCACCGCGGATTTTCTTCGCGTTTATTCCTTTATCCTGAGAGTTGGTGTGTCCGTAAACTATTTACGTAGATCACCAGGAAATCGTTGCACTTCAAAATAGTGACAGGATTTGACGAAGCGAGAAGTCGGAGATATAAAGAACTCAATACTTGTATAAGGGATTGCTGAGTTGGCTTTATGGTCGATTTGTTTATGTAAACTTCATCCCCAGATAGTTCGTATGTATAGCAACATAGTATACATTGTTCACTGATGACGCGTGTATTTCTGCAATAATTCATTCATAGGATATGGAAACTATTACATGGTATCAATTGTACTGCTGGACAATGTTTTTTTACGGAAAACTTCAATATTACTGAGAGGAGCAATGTAAAGTATCGGGCTCGTGTTATTGAATCTTGAAGAAGTTAACAAGCATGTAATAATAAGAAAGTTTAATGTATTTACTTATATATGAATTATATATGATATAAACCTTGAATTTTATATTCACGTAAATTAAAAATCCAAACGCGATGGTCGTTAAAGAATTGAAATCTCGTTTTTCACAATTCCTCAAGCAGTTTTTATCTACCCTATTATCAATTACAATACATTTGTGTGATGTTTTCTTTGTTGAATACTGTTTTTTCATATTTGGAATTAATTATTCATTCCCGTCTGATATATCACAAGATTTCTTTTTTTCTTTTCCAGCCATCAGCTGCCTTGGCGACCTGACTGAACATATCAGCCAGTTCTTCGGCTCCGGAGAGTCTCTACCCTCCAGCTCCGACAGCAGCAATTCTAACTTCACAGCCTCGTCTTGTCCCAATTATAGCTCCAAAAATACCGAATGCACCAGCAACAAAGCTTCACGTATCATCCATAACAATATATGTTACCCACAATTGAAGTTCTCGACGGATCGCAAACCTTTAATTTCTCCGAAACCTCATATTGAAGAATCATCACCTTCACCTGGAGATACGAATTATGCATTAGCTGGGCCATTAATATCATCGTCAGTTGATGCATTATCTGGGCCATCAATATCATCATCAGTTGGTGATGGTTTAGGTAGCACCCCGAACTTTGTGTCAATTATTGGGTCTAAATCATCAGCATCAATATCATCTCCTACACCTCAAAAACTATTGGCTCTTGCCTCAGCTGCACCAGCACTAGTATCTGTCCAAACTGCCTCTACACCAACTGCCTGTGCCCCTAATGCCCCTGCCACACTTGCCTTAGCACCACCTGCCTCAGCGTCCAACAAGTTCCTCCTCCCCGACGACGGTGATGGCCGCCGTCAAGCGGTGGCTGCGTCCGTAGAGCTCATGCGACATCTGCTTATCGAGACTCAGGTTCGTTCCATGTTCAATTCGCTTACCAAATCAACACATTGTATTCTTTCTATAGTTCGGACACTCTTCTTATAAAGAAAACTACCAACACGTTCCAGATAATTGCGTTGAATGCAACACAATACCTACAGTATATTACCGAAGCACGACTTACGTATTTATTAAAAAAGAAAATAAAGAAAATTTAGATTACGGAGGATTGATTTGTTTCAAGGTTCCTTCCGTCTATCTTTTTCTTCGTCTGCCGTTAAACTGCACTTAATTAGCACTGAAAGAAACTTTTGAACCGGGAACCAGTTTTTAATTGTAATGTGTTATTTGCCTATATGGAAACTGTTATCCACGATCCTACGAAAATTTAGATTCCAGATTTCGACTAAATAAACCTCATCATACAACCGAATTACCCAAGCAAAAATACTCCTTCTGAATGGCTATATTAAAATTTCCCAAGAATTAGCCATGTCAAATATACCCTAGAATTTTTTAGCAAGACTTTACTGCGATAATTATGTACTGAATCTTTAAGAAGCGGATTTCCTCACAAAATGACTGAAAAATTTTATAGTATGTACGATTGGTCTTCGATTGATGATTCATGCATTTAACTACACATTTAAGTTATATGCTAAATTGTATTTTTATCATGTTAGTCTCTCAACATTAATATGAACCACCTGCCTCGGCATCAGGACCAGCTGCGCAAGATGGTGGACGAAAACCAACAGCTGGCGATGCGAATGGACGGCGACCTGCAGGCTGCCCAGCAACAGGTGGTGACGATGTTGTGGTGATGTGGTGCTGTGATGTTGTGATGTGGTGCAGTGAGGCTGTGATGTGGTGCAGTGATGCTGTGATGTGGTGCAGTGATGCTGTGATGTGGTGCAGTGATGCTGTGATGTGGTGCAGTGATGCAGTGATGTGGTGCAGTGATGCTGTGATGTGGTGCAGTGATGTTGTGATGTGGTGCAGTGATGCTGTTATGTGGTGATGTACTGATATTGTACAGTGGTGTTGTTATGTTTGATGATATGGCTCTGTGACAGTACAGTGCAGTGATGCTGTGTTGTGATGTTGGACGATGTGGTGCAGTGCAGTGATGCTGTCTTGTGATGTTTGATGATGAGGCGCAGTACAGTGATGCTGTATTGTGATGTATGGTGCAGTTGTGATGCTTTGGCCTTTGTTATGCTTTGTTACGTAGTCTCGTTGGCATGGCATTGTGGGGTAGAGGTTGGGTGTATGTGACACTGTGATGTTTTGATGTTACACCGCGAGATGTTCTGCCCAACAGTGATGCCCTCATCGTTGTGTGATGCATACTGCACCCCTGATGACAAATATCGTGGTCTAATGTAATATCTCATCCCCCAATCCATACAAGAATTCTTGGGAAGCTGGTTCAAGAGAATTTTATAGTTTCCCACTGCGGATACCGTAATTCATAAACACATCTTGACTTTAGATAGATAGTCTCGAAAATGCTGTTAATATCCTATACATCAAGCTTCGATCTCAAGTCCAAGATTCAAATACAAATTGAATTGAATGTATTGAATTATACACGACGGCTGTATTTGTGCGCATATATTCAATAGCCCAGATCTGTTATTCGATTCAATTGCTTTTCAGGTGCGAGAACTACGACACGACTTGCAAGAAACCAAATCAAAAATCACACAAATGCAATCATTCTCTTCCTCCCCACACCTTTCTTCCTCCTCTTCCAGCTCTCAACGCCTCCCCATCTCACAGTCAAAGATCCCTAGCTCGGTCACTCGAAATTCCAGTCCTAAAAATTCCAGTAAAATCCCCGTGAATGTGAGTAAATCCTTCCCCTCTGATGGGGCTGGGCTCAAACCCAGGAGCCTCTCCGCGGAGGGAAGGCGGAGAGGAAGGGCACAGGAGAATGGGGACGTCGGGGACTCGGATCAGAGCAGTGGGAGTGAGTCCACGAATTATTATTAGAGAATTTCAGGATGAAACTTTTATTCATTAAAAATCTAAGCCTCAACTATTTTACAAAACTTGTCTTAATTTGTACTCTCAATACGGTTTTCGATATCATGATCAATTATGTGTAATGCACGAATACATTGAACCAAATCGTCTTCAATCACATGAAAACGTATCGGATTTATAATATATATTTGAACAGATAAAATAATGATAATATAGGATTGAATGGAAATGAAATAATTGTCAAACTCCCCAGCAGGCAGTGTGGAGCCGTCGTCGCGGTGTCGGGACGGCGGCAGCAGCACAGAAAAAGCAAAGGGCGCCTCCGTCAGAAAAATCAGCTCCGCCTCCACTGCGTCGGACGGATCCAAGAGCGGCATCCCTGACGCAGGTGACGCTGTGCTCCGACACTCAGAACTTGTTACGGTCACCATAAGTTCAGGGTTGTCGTAAATCTATTAAAATAACTACGACGGTAGTTATTTTAATTACTCGATGCAAAATTTGCTGCAAGAACCACACTTGAACGTTAGTAGATGATCTATTCGAAACTTAATTTCTCCTCATTTCTGAAGTTCGGCTTATGTTGCCCTCCAGGCATATTTAAAAACTAATCCAAGTTAGTGTCGGATGACGTTCGGACGTTTATCACTAATCTATTAGCATGTGAGGTTCCTTCAGAAGGTGGCCTGGGTATAGCATGCGAATCAAGGTAAAAAAGAGGTATCAAAAAGATTAATTAAAGATTCGAACGTTGATGCGGTTTAGGGGAATCATGAGCTTTCTTCAAGCTCATGAGTCCCAAAGATTGTCATTAAAAAATTTTGTACCGATTTTAATAGGTGGGGACGCCCATACCAAGCCTCCTGAAGGAGGTGAAGCTGGTGACTCTCCCGTGAAGGGGGACTCGTGTACTAATGACGGCACTGCACCTGCTAGAGCACCTGCTGCACCTGCAAGTGCACCTGATGCCCACCAAATGACTCACCTCGTCACCGAATTGTGTCATGCAAAGGAGGCACTTGCAGGTGCGTTGAAACTCAGTTGGAAATGTTGGATTTTTTGGTAATGTTTTCCATTTATTTCGCATGATTATAACTTATGATTTTAAGCAAAATATTTATGTTGCTTCATAACTTTTACATATTTTGTTTCCCGAAGTGGTGATGGGCTCAATTATTTTCGCGAGGCAGCGGCTTGAAGCCAGAGGCCTCTAAAAAGTTAATCATACCGAAAGTCTTTTCGCAATTCCCGATAAAATTTTAATCAGAAACTGCGAATTGCAGGCTTATCTTAACAAATACTCATCTCATCATATGACCTCACTGCTTGGCTTCATAGAACAAATGACATCTAGGAAAGCTCCTGTGTAAGAAACTTATGATCTCCAAAATATTGCCTCTTCCTGCAAAGCTCACGCCATGTTTCAGAATCACCGTTTGTCAGATCGTATACTAAAAAAATGTCATCGCATTCGCCCGAACTGTTTATAATTCCTGCCACCCATGCCTCACAACCAACAATTTTGTTAATTTTATCCTTGATATCATTAATATCACTAGGAACATAGTACGTGACAACAACATGTTCGTCGCTGATATTCACGGGAATCTCAACAATGGATGTATATGGATAATTCATATGTAGGACGAGAGACTCGAGCCGAAATTCGGTGGTGCGAACATCGCTGTTTATCGCACGGGAAGGAACGCCTGTTGCCGATGCTGCCACAGTTGCGACTAGTGACGTTACAGCGAATAAATATGTAAATTGTTTTGTATTTCAGCTTTAAAAGCGGACCGTAAACGTTTGAAGACCGAGAAGGTGGACTTGCTGATGCAGATGAAGCAACTTTATGCCACACTTGAGGACAAGGAAGCTGAACTTCGGGACTTTATCCGCAACTTTGAACAGGTCGGACATGGGCAAACACTGGCGAGGAAAGAACTTTGTGTAGTTCTTTTTGAACAACAGTTAATTCTAGTAACTTTATAGAAATATAAAAAGAAAACAGAGATTACTGTTTTGAAAATGAATGGAAACTCTTGGAATTTTTGTATCTGAAATTGCTTTAGTCTATTCTGATATAATGAGATTATACCTTACCGGCTGCTGACTCAGAGTTATAGGGGGCAAAATTTATTCCTTATACCTTAAGCGAAAATGTTCACTCATCATCCACTCCTGTGTCACTATTTCCTGTTGGCTTTCATGATCAGCGGATGGTGGAAAGCGAGGAGAGTGAACGGAGACTGAGAGCGGAGAGGGAGGCGGGGGAGAGGGAGAGGTGGGGCCTTCTTAACAGACTCGGAGAGGAGAGTGACAGAGCAGCGCGCTTAGTGGCTACGCTCACTGCCAGGGAGAGGGAGCTCCAGAGGGTGAGATATATTCATGAATAATGCACAACTCTGACCAATTAATCAGGAATAAGCTTTTGGGATAAACTGAGGGGAGAAAATTGAATTTATAGTACATTTTGAAGCATGCAAATTCAGTTTTCAGGTCGGAATGTCAAATGTTAAACAGTTAAATTTTCTTAACCCTTTATCTGTGGATAAATTAAATGTCGTCAAAGCTATTCGTAAGTAAAGGCCCGGGACCAAGAGGTCCCGTCATTAATCAGAGGGCTAAATTTTTTTTGACGGAAGAAGGTTACACGGATATACGAACATTCTCTGCTAGCAAGTAGTGCTCCTACACTTGTGTTTGCTCCCGACAATCCGGCTATGAACTCTCCGTAACCTTCTCTCGAAAAGGTCTTTGGCAGGGCAATGATCACTTAATTTTCAAGCATTTTCATTCGCTAATTTTTTTTGTTTAATTACATCTATTATAAGTTTAAACCCATGCAAGACCCCTAAAAGCTGATGCACGCGCTGCCCCTGCAGGTGCGTCAGCAGCTCGCGAGCCTCGGCTACCACAGCGACGGTGACGCCTCCTTCAGGAGTAACAACAGCTGTCTTGCCTCCACCACTTCCCCTCCAGTGCCTTCCCCTCCACCCAACTCCAGTGCCCTCACCCCCTCCACTAGTGCCCCCCTTCCTTTATCCTCTTCCTCCCCACACCCCATCACGTCTTCAGCCAGCGCCCCCACCACCATCAACTCCACCCCCAACGGGCGCGGCTCGTCAGCGGACTCCGGAGTGCGGCTCTCGTCCGACCGCGACTCAACGGCCAGCCATGAAGGTGTGAACCATCACCAACCTCGCTCGGGTTCTCCTAATCTCTGGTTCATGACTCGGGTTCATGACCTCACTCGGGTTCACTTTCCACTCTGGTTCATGACCCTCTCTCGGGTTCACTTTCCACTCGGCTTCACTTTCCACTCGGGTTCCCCTTACTCTCTGGTTCATGTCCTCACTCGGGCTCTCTTACTCTCTAGTTCATGACCCTCTCTCGGGTCCCCTCTACTCTCTGGTTCACGACCCTGACTCGGGTTTACTTTCCACTCTGGTTCATGACCTGAACTCTGCTTTGCTGCCACTCCGCTTCACGACCCTCACTCTGGTTCACGACTCTGATTCTGGTTCTCTTAGGAGTAATTTTCCCTCCACTTGTGATATTCCATGTTATTAGAAACCATTATGCTTAAGGTAACAGTCGCGAAAATTAAGAAAACTAACGTTGTAAAGCTCAGCACCTGAAATGCATTAATTTACGAGATGCTCGAAATTGAAACTCAACTCGTCAAACATTCACTGTTATAATGAATTTTGCTAATTTTTTCGGAGGCAACTAATGAATTACTGGAGAAAAATCTCATGTTCCGCCAGAGTATAAGAATATAATTATAACACATCGGTGGGTGATTATAACTTATAGGTGATTATATAATTATAACGTTTGGTGGGGCCAAACGTATCGTACCAGGTGCGCACTGCACCTGCAACCTGTCATCCAATGCGCCATTTTTAAATGCTTCCAGCGAAGTAAATAAATTGGCATCAAGACAAAATTTTGCACCGATAAATATGCGAATCAATCAAAATAATTAACTGGCGATTATTTTCATGAAAGAAAATTAAAGATTTCATGACTATCCTCAGGTTAAATATAATTTCTAAAGTAATTTAAAATTGATATTTCTGTCAAGAGTCTTGTCATGAGCTGCACCAGAAGTCCGCACGCGGATCACAAATCTTTCATGACTGTCCTACTAAGATCATTTGATTACTTAAATTGTAAATTCACCATGAATTTCAAAGCAAAAAAAAAAAAAAAAAAAATTCGTCCTATCTCTATAGCAGAAAACTTTTTTGAATGAAGCTCCATCGTTAGTAGTTCAATAATCTCGGATTGCATGTAAGATAAATTAGGAAATCAACATTCCCGTTCTGTGTGTTTTCCATGAATGTTTTAGGGTAAATTCTTAAATCAAAATTAACGTTCTGTGTGTTTCCCACGAATGTTTTTAGTAACGCGTACATGATTGCAGGCCCGAGCACATGCACGCCTCCGAAGGACCCGTCCTGCATATACGCCACTCCCCACATGCACAACAACAAGACGAACAACACCCACGGGGTTGCTGCTAACCCCTACCACACCACCTCCCTCTACTCGACCTCTCCTCCACACAACCTCTCTTACTCGACCTACTCCTCCTCTCCTCCTCCTCTTCCTTGTCTGCCTCGTAACGGACACCTGGCGGAGGGCGGCGTGCCTGCCTACAGCAGCAGCGCCCTCTACGGGACGGGCAGGCCGGGGGGCAGCGACACCCCGAGGTCCCTGGGGGGCCTGGGGAGCGAGGGCAGCAGTGAGGGCTGTGACTATTCCGGCCCTCGCATGGGCAGCCTCTACAGCTCCTGCAACACACCATCCTCTGACAGGTGAGTGTTGCATGCAACAGCTCCTGCAACACACCATCGTCTGACAGGTGAGTGTTGCACGCGACAGCTCCTGCAACACACCATCCTCTGACAGGTGAGTGTTGCATGCGACAGCTCCTGCAACACACCATCGTCTGATAGGTGAGTGTTGCACGCAACAGCTCCTGCAACACACCATCGTCTGTTAAGTGAGTGTGGCCAATATCATTTACCGAAGTGTTAGCATTGGACACAACACTTGTGTTGGTTACATATTTTTAAATACACCATCTGACAATAGGTAATTTATATTTAATTATTTATATATAAATTATAGCTCTTGCGAGCAACAACTTCATGTCTTTCAATAGGTGAGTATGGAGGTAGCGTCTGTAGCAGGATTCCTAAATTTTTAATGCAATGATTAGCGATGGTCAAATTCCGATTTCCTCGGTCGATCCTATGCATCAATTCATATAACAAATTTATTCATGTATTCCAAGACACTAATCTATTGCTCAAATCGCTGAACTTTTATTTTGCATAAGAATGTAATAGCACAAATTTATCATACGGGAAGATATGATACATAACTGAACACAATGTCCTTAATTTTACCAAAAATATTCGCTCTGAGACAACGAATTTTCCCTCGGGATGAGCCCTGCCATACCGCTTAGGTACACTACACATCTGTCACCCATTTTTCTCATGCAATTTCAAAAATTGTTAATGCTACATAGCTTTCAGTTCACATTCTCTGAATTACTGGAAATTTGTTGTAGTGCCCGCGTTCGTTGCTCAACAATACCTCGTTCATATTGCTACCAAATGGCCCCTTTTTTTTGCTACCAAAATTTTCTCCGTACGTCTTACTCAGAGGTGTCATCGTGAGATGTCCTTCTTTTGAACTGCTTAGAAGTAACCTTACTTCTAACAGTTTGTGTTACTCAGAAGTGTCCCCCGTTTGTGTTACTCAGAACTTCAGAAGTGTCGTTTGTGTTGCTCTGAAGTGTCCCAATTTGTGTTACTCGGAAGTGTAGCCGTTTGAGTTGTTCTGAAGAGTCCCTGAATGTTTTACTCATATGAGTATCCTTTTGTCTTGCTCTGAAGTATCCCCGTATATGTTGCCCTGAAGTATCCCCATGTATTTTGCTCAGAAGTGTCCCCGTATGTTTTACTCAGAAGTGTGCGCGTGGGTCTGAGCCAGTCGACAGAGCAGCTCTGCAACACGGTAGCGGAGGCAGCAGAGCAGGCGCTGCAGCAGGCCAGGTCTGAGAGGCTGTACGGCAACCCTGCGCCGTTGAGTCTCTCGTCTTCCTATTGCACTCTGCCTTTCTGTCCTATAACTTAGCCCTGTCCCTTTGTTCCATCCTCTGTCCCTTCCCTTTGTTCCGTTCCACTTTCCCATCTCTCTGTCTTTTTCCTAAATCCCTACCCTTTCTCACATCCTACTTTCCCGTCCCTCTGTTCCGTTCCTCTGTCCTGTTACTCAGCCCCGTTGTTCTGTCGCTCTCTGTCCTTTTTTCTCAGTACCTTCACTGTGCCATTTTCTCTGTTCCGTCCCTCTGTCCCGAAACTGTAGGAACACCCATTGTATCCAGTAAACCTCTTCTTCGATTAAACCAATCCTAAGAATAACTCTCTTAGCTTAATTGAATTAAGTTGGTGAGGTAGTGTTATCCTGCTTAGCAGGACTAATGTTATAACCTCCACGTAAGTTCAAAATCATCTTTATGGAGCGGTTTAATCAGCTTAATAACATTGGATTGTGGTCTTCTTTGCTCATTTTATTCACTCCAATAACGCATTGTACTCATTTCCGAAATACTATGCAATCGCCTGAAAACGCAGAGCCATCATGTCCATAATTGAAGATAATCTTGAAATTCCTAACTCTTGGTGGCCCCCAGCTCTGGTGAGGCCCAGCAGACGGCGGCACCGAAGGCAGGCAAGACGAAGGGCGCCTCGATGACCCTCTCGCGCAGAACGCAGAGGGCACTTGGAGGGGGAGGAGGAGGAGGAGGGGGCACCTGGGGCAGCATCTCCAGGGTGTTTGCCAGACAGAAGAAACGAAACCCTCTTGACACGACGCTCTATGATGGTGAGCCATTAGGACCCGGCTCTGGTCGTTGATGGTGATGGTGATGTGAGGAAGTGGTGGTTGTTTGCTTGATGGTGATGTGAGGAAGTGGTTGTTAATTGGTTGATGGTAACGGTGATGTTAGGAAGTGGTTGTTAATTGGTTGATTGTGATGGTGATGTGAGGAAGTGGTTGTTAATTGGTTGATGGTAACGGTGATGTTAGGAAGTGGTTGTTAATTGGTTGATTGTGATGGTGATGGTAGGAAGTGGTTGTTAATTGGTTGATGGTGATGGTGATGTTAGGAAGTGGTTGTTAATTGGTTGATGGTGATGGTGATGTTAGGAAGTGGTTGTTAATTGGTTGATGGTGATGTTAGGAAGTGGTTGTTAATTGGTTTATGGTGATGTTAGGAAGTGGTTATTAATTGGTTGATGGTGATGGTGATGTTAGGAAGTGGTTGTTGATTGGTTGATGGTGATGGTGATGTGAGGAGGAGGTGGTTGTTGATTGGTTGATGGTGATGGTGGCCAGAGCATTGATCAACCAACGCGATGGTTGTGGTGAATGGTAGATCGTTCGCTTACCGAGTGTCATGGTTTCTTGTGGCTCACAGCGATACACGGAGAGTTCTTATCCTTCTTATCATCGTCGTTTTCAAGTTATCTGATATTCGGTGGTAAGCGTTTTTGTTGAAAATGAACTGCCAAAAGTCGCTCATAGTCGGGAAATTATTCGCGTACCACGTATAATGCCCTTGTGTAACTCTAGTGAAATGCGTACCCCCAGTAAGCTGTCTTCTCGAACTTCTCCAACATATCTGAGAACTGGCTGGGTTATCACACAGAATTCTTCTTGTTCTTGAAAATAATTGACCTTCTTGACTTCACTCAGACTTTTCAATGCGATTTATTCAGCAATTTCATCATTGATTCAATTACAATTTGATAATATTTGAGCTAATATTGTTCAAACGAATTACCATATAGTATTTCCTGACGAGATTTGAATCAAGAAAAAAATTCAAGTTAACTGCCTCTTGCACACTTCAAGGGCTTAAGAAGCTAAAAAACGCGTTATATTTTATTGAACCTTGACAACTTTCGACCCCCCCCCCTGCCCCGCCAGTCAAAGAAAACCTGCCTCGCCAGTTGCATATGATGAGATCACGTGGCGTGCGATTGAGGTTATTCGATACCGATAGTACTGGAGAACTGATCGTTTTTCGATATTCTTATCGTGATCTCGCCCAGTCTTCCCCCGTGATACTGATTAGCGTCACACTTGACTGGGTCTGTTCATCCCAAGGTACCGCGGCATCCAGTCCGGAAGAGCCGGACTCGCATCAGTCGCTCTCCTGATCGTTTCCGACTCATTGAGGCTCACAGATGATGGCCTCAGAGTCTTAAGAGCCTCAGAGATGATGGTCACGAGCCCATAGTCTTTTTTTGCAAATGACTCCGGAAATGTGCACCTGTTGCTGGCAAATTAAAGAGCATGCAGACGCTTCAAGATGTAATAGCATAACAGTACTGTTAAAAAATTTTGTGTTTCACGTTATACTGCCAAACAATACTGCAGTCTAATGCTTCTAAGGCTGAGCTTTGTTGCTGTTCTAATCGACCATTTTTATTTTTTATTGTTAATGTCCTTGCTTTGTGTGAATTTGTCGTCGTAGATCGCCCGTTTAACGGAAATACGTTGAAAAAACATATTCCGGCCAAATATGTTACCCTTATAAGCTGCCAAGAATAAAACCTTTTATAAGTGGCTTAGAGCCAAGACTAGCCTACTGTTTTCACTTCCCGAAAACGCAATAGGTTATCAACCACTCACGATGAGACCCGAAATTTATGCATAGAATTCGCTTTTTATCACATACCAAGAATGTGGCGCATTATCGGTTGTTAAAAATGTGACAAGTTTTCCCTTTTGTAAAATGTGACTCATTCTCATTTGTCAAGAACGCAACGTGTTGCCTCTCAACAAGCACTTGACTCGTTCTCTTTGTCAAACAGAGAACCCATTCACGGTTTCTTCCAATTTGACGAGTGATCGCTTGCCAAAATTGTGACCCGTTACTGCTTGCCCAGGATGCGACCCGTTGACACTTGCCAGCATGGTTATCACGTCTCGTCGTTCTGACCAAATATGTGCGGCTGTACCTTCGTCAGCCCCTTCACCGAAAATATATAAGCACGTGGCTCAGCGCATTATGAAGTCGGCGTAAACTTGGCAATTCTAGAAACTTTCCAATCCGATAGGGCCTCATGTAGATCCTAGTACTTAGAATTGCAGTTAGTCATCGAAACGTCACACTCCATTATAGCCACACTAGGCATTCAACCCTGTGGCTGCCGTGCACTGCGTGAGGACACTGAATAATACATAATTCGTTCACTGCATAGTCATGGCTCTCTGCAAAGTAACTGTCTAATGCAGAGTAATGTTCTCATGCATAGTAGCGGTCCCAACAGTACGAGTCTATTTTATAGTATCAGAACATTTGCAAGGGCCGTTCATTACGTAGTAACAGCTCACTGTCTATAGCGACCATCTACTGCTGCTTATAACACATTAATACATCGCTTTAGTGTACTGTGCTGTGCACATTGCAGAGTTACACTGCGTTGTGATACAGGCTTTCGATTGGCCTTTCCAGTTTCACTCCCTTCAGTGGCGTCTAAAATGTCTTCACTTGACTTACGAAATCTTGGTTGAAGAATTTTTTTCGTTCAGATGCTAATTAATTTTTTGCTGTTTCCCTTCCTCACATTGTTGTTCACTGTAGGGGCCTAGGGGGTAACGAATTTCGATTATGGCCACTAATCCCCGTTGCCATTTTTGGCCTTAAAGTTTGCTTCGGTTTCACACTAGAACTAATCGATTGCAGAAGACACGGCTGAATTTCACTTATTACCCAGGAGTAGGAACGTGTGAAATTGTGTTAAGTTTTTAAGCCACTAACCTGTCAGCGTCTACTTCCTTTACATTAAAATGCTTCAAAGTCCCTAATTTCCCATCGGGTTACATCCTTACTAACTCAAGGTCCACAAAATGGCGCCCAACAAAACAACGGCCCCAGCAACAATGGCCTTAACTGGCCTCCTGGGGCAGCTGGGGGAGGAAGCATAGCCCCACTGTCTGAGGAGACCTACCCTCACAAGCTGCGCCTGCTGGAGGAGGCGCAGCATATTCCTCTGGAGCGATGGAAGGCCCCGACGGTGCTGGCGTGGTTGGAGATCACCCTGGGCATGCCGCAGTACGGGGCCCTCTGCGCCGAGAACGTCCGCAGTGGCAAGGTGAATAAGACTTTTTTAGAGCATTTTCTCATTTATGGAAAAAGGCGCTATTGTTATTGTGCTCGTCATGTCCGTCCGTCTGTCTGTCCGTCCGTCTGTCCGTGACTTCACGTTTTTGTCGATGACAAAATGCGCTCTCTGTCACTCACTGCAGTGAGTACTGAGTTATATTTTTTGTTCTTAAGGTGCAACTGTCAATTTTAGATGATTTGTAAGCGTTGATAATGATCAACGTCACAAATATGCTTACAATTTAATTTGACTTAATGCAATATTAATAAAATGTATCGCCCGCACATGAAAAAAAGAAAACCTCTTTTGTTGCGAGTTGGCAACAACAACCGAATCGGAAATAACTTTTTTGTAACCGTTTCAGTTACTTGCTACAGACAATCTGGCTTTGGCTAAGAAAGAGTTCTCTACATGCAACTTGGGCAATCGAATAAATTTGACACTTTGCATTCTGCTGATCAGTTCTCATGGGTATGATTCTGAGTGAAATTTTCGACAATTTAGTAAGATTTTTTCTGCCATGCTTGACCTTAATCATGAATGTATAGCTATTTAAACCGGTTACCTCATTACGGAAACGCTGAAAACTATATTCATAGTACTTCTGACTCGAATTTTGCGACCACTAGATTACCTAAATAAGCTCAAGTTATATTTTTTTTGTGTTTACTTCAACTTTTTTGAAATTTGAAGTGCGTTGCACCATTTCTGTACCAATCCAGTAACTTCAGACCACATCTTATGTATTTAGGACAAGGTTTCGCGTTCGCCGGGAATCAAGGCGCTGCGCAATGTTCAGTTTGCTCTTACCAGGCTACTTCTTCACATGACGTAGCGCGAGTTAATCGTGACCACAGGGCCAACTGGGGCATCGTTGAAAAAAATAAATCTAAGCGTGTTGCTCTGTGTGTGTATTCTCAGTCGTGCTATAATTCAATTCATCACAGTAAAATCACAAATCCAGCATTTTCTAATGCATCCAACGAGAACCTGATCGAAGCACGTTGTTTTTTATATAGCTCCATACGCTCGCTCTATTTTCATACGTTCGCTCTATTCTCATATATACGCTCGCTCTATTTTCATACGTTGTTGGTGACTGCAGGTATTGCTGGAGTTGAGTGACCACGAGCTGGAGTCAGGTCTCGGCATCGTGCACCCAATGCACCGCAAGAAGCTGCGGCTCGCCATCGAAGAGTTGCGGGAACCAAGACTTTGCCGGTACCCTGTCATTGCCACGCTCAGCCACACGTGGGTGGCTAATGAGTGGCTCACGGACCTGGGGCTGCCACACTACGCTGAGGCATTCGCTGCACAGCTGGTGGATGGCCGGGTGCTGGATACGCTGACCAAGAAGGAGCTGGAAAAGCAGCTCGGAGTGCACAGAAAGTTCCACCAAGCTTCCATCATCCACGGCATTCACCTCCTCAGGATTGTGCGCTTTGACAGACGGGTAAGAAATTAGTCATGTGTAATGGGTAAACTTCTCATACTATCTTAGTTGGCCAGGATTTCTACATTTTTCTGCTTGTAAGATCAAATGGTTAGTAAAATCTATGTATGACTTTTTAATCTAAAATATCAGCATTATTTATTTCAAACAAATTGGGACCATGCTGACCTAATCCCCAACGTTAGCTTGTGATGCACAGTTCACGTTCAGTTTGTTTATAGTTTCTTGTCACTGCCAAGAAACTAAAAATACGTCGCCTAATCAACTCATCAATCATCACGTGTATCGTTAATTTTTGGGTTCAGTATGACATGACCATTGCATTTTGACCTTGTTGACAAATAAATTAGCTAATATATCAGCAAATTCTGTTTCTACCTGTGAAACACATTGTCGCAAAAAATTATTCATTTCTAAACCTTATATTCCATCAAAATGAAATCAATCTCTCAATAAGCCAATAAATTAGGAAAGTGTAAATAAACCTTCCTCTCACGCCGTATCTCACACGCCGCAGGTGCTGCAGGAGCGTCGCCGCGCCGTCGAGCTGCGCGACGACGACCCTGTCGTGTGGACCAACCATCGCTGGGTGCGCTGGGCCCGCGCCATCGACCTGGGGGAGTACGCCGAGAACCTGACGGGTGAGGGCCTCTGCTTCTTATTATTATTATTATTATTAAATGAAGACAAATTTGCTCTATAAAATTAGTGAAACACAGTCTAAATAGCTATGCATTTTTTTCTGTCCTTACCCTCGTGTAGAACATCCAAGACGCACTTTCGTCGATTCAGTGCTATCTATGTCATTACTTGGACAATATGATCAATTAATTTTTGCAAGTCTGTTTATATTTTTATCATATAAAATCCTTGCTGGAGCTAGAGACAGGAAATTCCCGATCGATTGTTAACTTCATGATTGCTCTAGTCGTAGAGAACCCTTCGTCCGGTCCTAGACTGGTGTTTATTAGATCTTTTGTCGATCGATTGCCTGCTTGTCAAATATATTTCCAGCCTATAAAGACATAGAAAGTTAAGTCGTGACCTTATTTTGACCACAGACAGCGGAGTGCACGGTGGACTTGTTGTGCTGGAGTCGACATTCACGGCGGACACGATGGCCACGGCGCTCGGCATCCCGTCCTCCAAGACCATCATTCGCCGCCACCTCGCCACCGAGCTCGAGACGCTCGTCCTGCCTCAGCGGTATGTTTGAATTCCTTCGCTGGCTTGACACGGCGTTGATCGGGACATTTTTTGTACGAAAAAATGCCGCTGATCGCAAGTTTGAAACGCAACTGCCAAAATAGCGATTGTATAGGAATTTAGAAATTAGATATTATCAATGGAACCCAGCTTTCAAGATACCTAAGGCAAGCACGCAAAGATGCAATGAAATAAAGTCCCTAATATAATCTTTCTATGAGTTTAAAGCGAGTGTAGAATTTAATAAAGAACATACGTATGTCGTTTCTGAATGGAGTTTGTACTGCTGCACCGCATTTTTGTTGTTGCAAATGTTCTTCACGCAAAGGCTTTTGTAAACGATAATAGTCAAATGTTTTTAAGCAACTATTTTTCAAACGTGCAAACCGACCGTGTTTATCGATGGCCATTCGGCCATATTTATTCAACCCCATCTTCAACCTTGTTTTCAACTCTATCTTCAACCCTATTTTCAACCCTGTGTTCAACCCTGTCTGCATTCTTGTTTTCAACTTCATCTTCAACCTTGTTTTCAACCCTGTCTTCAACCTTGTTTTCAACCCTGTCTGCAATATTGTTTTCAACTCTATATGCAACCTTATTTCAACCCCGTTTTCAATCTTGTTTTCAACCCCGTTTTAAATCTGGTTTAAACCCCGTGTTCAATCCTGTCTGCAACTTCTGACGGTGTTGTGCAGGCGGCAGCTGGAGGAGGCCGCGCGCTGTGCTAAGCTGGAGCGTCGGCGTCAGGAAAAACAAGGCTCGGGCGGCAGCCTCGGACGCACCTTCTCCCGCAACGGCGCCGCCTGTCCAGACAAACGCAGGTCTTCCCTCAGGGTGAGGCTTGTGAGGGTCTTCCCTGTGGTGAGAGGTGTTTGGCTCCCCTCAGGGTGAGGCTTGTGAGGGTCTTCCCTNGCTTTGCCTCAGCACTGCTGTCGTCTGCTAGCTTTACCTCAGCACTGCTGTCGTCTGCTAGCTTTACCTCAGCACTGCCGTCGTCCGCTAGCTTTACCTCAGCACTGCCATCGTCTGCTAGCTTTACCTCAGCACTGCCGTCGTCTGCTAGCTTTACCTCAGCACTGCCGTCGTCTGCTAGCTTTACCTCAGCACTGCCGTCGTCTGCTAGGCATACCAGTGCACTGCAGTCACTGCTGACCTTACCTCTGCACCGCGGGCGTTGTTAAATGTAGCCGTCTGTTAAATTTAAACTCCTGCACTGGTCGTAATGAAACTGCGTCATGTAAATCTCAACGGTGCATATAATTGTTCCATTCTGCACACTGTTCTCTTCATGTCAATATCTTCATGAAATTTTTACCTACGCGTACTGCACCTATAGCTGCTAGACGCTGTATTTTTCGCTTGTAGACTTCATCACGGTTGAACTAGTATAGGGTTGACCCATCAGAATCCCATTTTTGCGGATGTAGTTAGTTGTTTGCTTGTGACGTCACTGATCTCAGTGACGTCACGGGCATTAACCAATCACCGAAATGCGATCAAACCAGTGAACCAATCCGTCGCGGGAATGACGGGTTTGTTTACGTTTCTCGATCAACGTGACGTAACAAGAAAGCTGAACTGAAAGACGGAACTTCTCGTGGGTCAACCTTATATAGTTCAACCATGTACTTCACAATCAACTTGCCTCGTAAGATTCATGGTCAGATATGTCATGAACTTTCCACTCTCTTTCATTCCTGAAAATTTTTCATCTGCCAGCAGTGACGTTGAGAGCTCGTCTGTTAAACTTCATCCAATGTCTCCAGTTAACGATGTAATTCTAATTGCATCAAATTAACGTTGAGTTTTCTTCACAATCTTCATCACCGTTATCTCCTTCTAGGCTTCTCTAATCATTCATATCGCTCTTTCTTTCCATTTTCGCGTAATAATCTTAACGCTCTCTCCGTCAATTTTCTTTTATTATTCATAACACTTTTATTTCCATTTTCTCGTCTTAATCTTAACGCTCTATCTTTCCACTTCCTCGCAATAACCTTAATACTATTTTCTCGGATCGTTCATTTCGCTCTCTTTCTCTCAGGGTTCTCTAAGCCGGGCTCTCGGGCTGCGTCTCCGCGATGAGATGAGCTCTGCAGACCTCCCTTCACCCTCATCCTCGACAGCTCCCCCACCACCCCTTCCCCAGGGTCCTTTCAACCCTTATTCACGTCGCCCCGACGTCCGGGGACTCCGACAGTCTCCTTCATTGTCATCCTGTGACAAAGGGGTCCCAATTCGACCGTCTCCTTCTTCGTCCTCATCAATTGCGACTCTTAGATCCAATAATGGGCCTCCACAACGTGACTACAACTCCTCGGACTACGGGCCTTCCCCCCAAGACTACAGTCAACTCCCCCGAGATCCCAGTCAGATCCAGGGCCGAGACTATCCCAGTCAAAGTCAACGAGACTACGGCCAGTCATATTACGGCGCCTATGGAGGGCATCCTCCCCAGAGGGAGTATGGGGGCCCTACACAATACGGTCCTCCATCGCACAGCACCTTCGGGAACAACCGTCCTCGCTCGTCGGTCGTGGCGCAGGGCCTGAAGAATGTGGACACCCACCGCCGCGTCAGGAGTATCGGCGACATGGAGCACGTCACGGTCACGCCTGTATAGCGGTGGCTCCAGTAGGTCAGCTCGATGAACAGCCGCGCTAAATAGACAATATTTCGCTATTTGGTGTGACTAGTAGAGGAGATGATTAAATTCCTGTCTGTATTTCATGGTCGAGCCTCAAATATTATTGCCAACAAATTTAAATAGAAATTCAATTTTCACCGTGGACCTTAATTGTGTGATGATAGCCGCCGTTATCGCCACCACTCCAGGGCAATTCAGATAATTTAGTTAATTCATTAAGAAATAATCTGAGGTAGATTTGAGTGATCGGAATCACCATGAAATGCAGACCTGATCTACACAATCCCGGGCTTCCCTGCTCCTACAGAACGGCAAGTCTATGCTCAGTTGTTCGAAAAGCTGTACTATGATCTCAAACTATTTATTAGATAATAATCTCACTCCCTCTGAAATAATCTCCTGTCTACCTGATGTTTCATGTTTTAACTGCGAATCAAACTTATTGTAATTGTTGAAATTTTTGTGTTTATGGTGACCCATGTTTTGCGCTTTTAGCATATAAATATTTCCACGGCATCGCCAGTCTAAGGAAACTGCTTCCTATTCTCTCAATTTATTTATAAAGGTTGCCTCTTTTCCAAGATAAGGAAGAGCCCTCTGGGCCAACCACATCATTATTTCAAGGCCATATGTGACTAGTATCTCAAATATTTCGTTATCTCAAAAATGTACAGGTAAGGAGAAATATAATACCAAATGACTGTCAATTTTTGTATTTAAATTCACCAAATCTGGACGCTCAATTTGATGTATAAAACTTCGGATCATATTTTAGAATTTAACGTTTACCTATGACTTTATATTTGCAATAAGGAGAGCAGTTCCCATACACCTGTAAGTGCTACTATATCACACCTTGCTACCATGATCGTAAGTTAACTAATAATGTGCATTGCATATCTGTGTTTGGCGGGACCAGGATAAATACGCCCGTCATCGCCTGGATTTACGTGTAAATTTATCACAAGATCGCACGTTGCGACAACTTTCGTCGTAAATTTCGCAGATATTTTGTACCCTAAAACTCAATTACAGCGCTGCACCGCCACATGCACAAACGCTGGAACGGCAGTCGTAAGTTCTACGATGGTCGTAGATTCAGTGTTACTTCGAGAAGACAGCGTAGATTTAAATGCAATTGCATCATTAACATTAAGCAATATAATAGAAAATCAAACACACGTAGCCTGAATTTACCATCACCGTAAAACTTGTGATCGGCATACGTAGTTTTGAGTATGCAATACTCCTACGTCTCCTACTCCTTCAATACTCCTACGTACATTTCGTTGTGTATTTCCTGTGTAGCCTTTCATGTGTGCAGAGTAACGTGTCGTAAAGGGAGCAGGATATCTCTATGTCGTCTACTCCGTTACCATCATTTTACGATAAGACAACAGAAACTTGCCACGCTGGGATCGCACGTTAAATGCAAACAATGGAGGACGAAAGTTCTGCGTAGATTGCGAGTGCGAATTCCCAAATTTCGGAAAATGCACCCTGAATCTGAAATATAATTTCTCTGCAGTTCATTGTCTGGTAATTCATGTACCTAGCCCTTAGCTGGTGATTATTTCAACCAGCTGGTCATTTATCCCTTCCAAGGTGGTGGACGTTCTCTGACCAGCTTTGAGGAGGGAGACTGTTACCATTATCTCTCATAGAATTCTTGGCCTGACTGAACTCTTTCTCGTGTGACAATAAGTGTTAAGAGGGACCATGCACTGTGCAGCCTCCGGCACCCAACACAATAGCCTAAGTGTCAACTCTTAAGCTGCCGAAGCTCAATTCTATCCTCAGTAGAGAATGAATGTGACGTTCATTCCGTAGCGGTTCTCTCCTGAAATTAAATATTCTTAGTGACGCTGTGCATTGGCGCACGAGATGTTCATTTTAAGTTTCAATTTTGAACGTGTAATCCAGACACTCACAAATTGCTTTATTCTCAACACTCACGTTGAGTACAGGATGCATTAGTCAATAGTCATTCCGGTCTATGATCGAAACTAACGAGTGTTTGAACAAAAATATAATTAATAAGATTCTCTCAAAACTTACGATCGCATTGAGGATGGCTGGTATTTAGCTCTGGGTTGCTGAACAGGTTGCAGGTTAGGGAGAGTTCGTAGTTCGCTTCAAGGATTCTGTTGACGTGTGTACGTCTGTTAAATTGTATATAGAACCATGTGCTAAGTTGATTGGCGTGCCGGTTGATCGTACTAGTTTCATCTTAGTCAAGCTCATCTCAAGTATGGTGTAAACTGTAAACTAATGTAGAAGCATACTTTGTGTTCTTGGCAAGACATTAATATGTAATGGAAACTTTTTACGTAAATATGGTGAACTTCGAACCGGTTATCCTCACACCAAGTTCGTTTCTTCTTCGTCCCTTCATTAGTTCATATGCTACCAAAATCCTTCTCTGCCTGGCGAATTACCAATGAGTTGTCATACATCAGAACTAATTTGTTATTAGTATTAGTTATTCAACGACTTGAGTAGAAATTACCTAAAATAAGAATGTGAGCCATTTAAACGATCAATAATTCAGGGAAGATCAGGCAGGCTGGCGGGCTCTAGAAACATGGCGCCGAGCCGCCGACGGTTGTCAACTCATAATACTACCTAGTTCTCATATTACTGTTCATTTACTAGGTAGCTTTTATGTTTCGTTAACTATCAACTAATTAAAACCTAAAATTTTTTAACTATTTACTGGTATTTGTTGATCACTGCATGGTACATGACATTTATTTTTGCTATTTGATTTGCCGATGTGGTGATTAAGCGCACCTATTACTATTAGTCTATGACTCTATGCTCCCATGTATATTTATTGAATTTAATTTATTACATTTAAAGCTATTGATTTTTAAAGGTAGCTTAAATCAGAAACTTTTTGTAAAATCCGTTTCTTCACATTTGTTGGCTTTTAAATTCGTTTCTATGTTCATATAGATACACGACAAATCCCATTCTATGTATTTTCAAATTAATTTTAAGCAATTTTCATTTATGCCCAGTCCACTACATCAAAAAAGTTACATTTTCTCTATGCATAGAATTAATCGCATATATTTTCAATCCTTCTGCCTATTGTTCTTCCGGCCTGTCAATCTCAGACCTGTGAAATGAATTCAAGCTCCTTGTCTCTCCATTTACGATCATCTAAGTAATTAATTAGCATATTCCCCTAAAATAATTTGTCAGCATATTCTTCCATAATGTCTACTTGTGAGCGTTCATGTACAGACCTCCATCTTCTCAGCCCTTCCTTACTAGACGTAATAGTCTAAACCTTGTCCAGTCCTGACGTGCTGCCATGCTTGCTACTTTTGCTCAAACTCTTTATTAGATCCTTGAAGTGTTTACCGCCCCAAATGTCAAATTTGATATTTATTATAATGTCATTTCTTACCTAAAATGAAATTTAATGTTTTTTTTTAGTCCTAGCGCTATGCTGTGTGTTGACGACCATTATTGTATGATATTTTGTCGTAATGTTTTATGTTAGCTGTTGCTTATGCAGGAAGCGAGCGAACTGTTTTAAAACCTTTGCATATCAAGCTACGTTTTATCGATTAAATGTACTCATTTACAAAGACATGATTTATGTGTGACCTCGGCCAAAAATTGAACGATTTTATATTTATTTGTTATTAATCATTATCAGTTTACTGGGATTTGACGCTTGTAAATATTCGGTTACACATGTGTACCAGAGTCAAGAAAATCGCAAACGTCTCCCACAATTTTTTCTTAGGTAAGTTACCCTGTCAATAATGTTTGTATATTGAGGATGCGTTGCCAGTTCTTGTGTGTTCAGTCGTCCAAACTAAACTCCGGTTTACTTTATCTTTAGTCGAAGAGTCGATTTACTTGAATAAATAATATTTCTCTACAAGCCTTGTCGGGTAAAGTATTAGGAAAATTGTTTAATTTTTTATTTTTACGCTGCTTTCGGAATTTGGGATCTGTGTCTATAATAAGCAGGGTAAAAACGACTCGTAAAACACAACATGGGTTTAGAATGTGAAGCTTGTTCTAGCACACATCTACCTATTCGTGCAGTAGAATGTTTTTGTTTATTATTAATTTGGTTACTTTGAGCGCAGCAATCTTAATATTCATTGTAATGCTTTTAGGCATGATAAAAATTTAGACCGTTGTTCGCAGCCTTTGAAGGGTCTCTTATATCAGTCGCAGTATGATGAACTTATTTTGCGGTGATTTCATTGTACGGTTGGGGAATCGTATCACTTGAAAATAAAACAGAGCTTCTAAAAATTTAGTTATTGGTACCTGACAACGCTTGATGCGTCTGCATTTGTAGTGAAAGTCTAAGCAAAGTTTAAGCATAGGCGTGACTGAATAAGATATTATATATTATCTTGATTAAGAGATGATATTTTGCACGCGGGAAGTTTGCATGGATAACGCGTGTGGTTGAGTGTGTGTGCATAGCTAATAGTAATATGAACAGCTTTTTTCTCGGTATGTATTTTTCTGTGAATAATTAACTCATCAATAGAAGTATTGAGGACAAATTAATAAATGAAGACTAAATGTACCATAGATAGATAGTTATCTGCTGAAGCCAGGGCTTCGCTATTGCCTATGTGCTACAGGTTCTTGATTCAGTACCATACGATAAGCTCGTAAAGTGAAGCTGGAAAAGCCTAATTTCATAAACCTGTGAAAATCACCGTCAAAAGAAATTGTACAATTTAGATTGATAATTCCTCCTAGTTGAAACCTAGGGTTGAACCTGCAAAGCTAAGGTCGGCCTCATTTATTGCACTGACGACTTCTTGCGAATGCGAAAATTAAAGTCCTAAATTTACGATTTGCAGGATCTGTTTCCGATATGGAAAATTTGTCTGAAACAGAAAGTATTTGTGTTTTTAGGTCTCGGAGACTTGAAATTTTTTACTATTTTAGAAGTGTACGAACCCTTATTTACACATTAAATTGACCAATTCCAGTCGTAGAGTCTTTATTCACTAGCACCGGGGAAATTATGGTAAATGCTGAAGATTTTAGCATCCGCTGCTCTGCAGAGATTGCATAATTTGTTTCTATGAATTCGCAGCTGTTAGCTTCGCAGTTCGGTAGATAACTTTGAACATAATCACAACGGCCAATTAAACTGTTAATCACAAGCACGATACTACAGTCCGTGTTTATAGGTGCATTTAATGCTAGGCATTGAAGTTTAGTTCTTCAGGAGATACTTTCTGAAGAAATCCCCCCAGAACTGTGGTATATTTAAGAGGAGTCGCAAACTGCTGTGTGGAGACATTCGTCTTACGTCTCAGCGGCTCGTTAATTCGCGTTATGTAAAGAGATTCTTACCCATTTTTTCATGTCTCCATTAAAGTGTGTGATGATTATTCCTCTTTTTATTCAAGTTCCTAACATCCCTTGACCGGAATAAACGGGACATAAAATGTATGATCTTGATATTAATTTCCAATGCATGCATGTTGTATTTCAACCGATAAAAGGGGAAAATTGATCAATAATATTGTAGTTTCAAATCGTTAAATTCAGAGCCTGTGGTCTCAGTACATTTTATTCAAAGATAAGAATTAAATCCGATTTTGTACATCAAATTTTTAAGACTAGTGGTTTTAGGTACTGAATGTAGTGAGACTCTGGACGAATCTTATAAGCTTAAGATTAAAACTTACGAAGAATAGACTAGAACAAACGGGTCTCAGACATTTACGTCAATAGCATTGAGATAAAAGTTATTTTTACTAAACTTAATCAAGCTTCACTTGCCATAAAATGAAATCGTTCAGCGCTTTAGTGCCTCTGAATGCTATCGACATCAATACATTTACATCAAGCTATTTCCGTTATGGCTATTGAGTATTGATTAAAAAAACACGTATGGAAGTTATGTATTGCTAACGAGAAAATACTTCAGTAAATTTACCCACAGCAATACCAATTTCTAAACTGGTATCTTATTCTTAGGACCTTAATCTAGAAGTCTCATACTGAAATATTCTGACTCGCCAATAATTCCAGTCATCCAATTTTAAAGCTCGTCAGACGAGCGAGTGTTCACCGTCCCGCCACCGGTTTGCTGCTAGTATTAACTAAGCATGGTCGGCGCGTGTTGGTGAATTTCTGCTCTTTGAATGGTAGATGAATAACGATCGGCTTTTCGATCATTGGCCGATAGCCGTAGTAATTCGTGAAAAAATCTCGCAACGCATGCTGAGCCCAACTGCTCGGCGCGTCGTCAAAGGAAGAAGCGTCGCTCTTCATAGTAGACACGCCGGATGCTCTCTGCTCCAGTTATTCTTGTGAAATTATAGAAAATAGCAACCTTTTGTGAACCACATGTATGCTCGACTTGCAAATTATATTTCAAATCTAAGAACGTCGCTCTATGCTCGATTTTCAGATAATATTTCAAATCGGAGAACGAAGCCGAAGCGACAAATTCGCGCTACACGCGGCTAACACCCCCCCCCCCCCGTCCGCAAGCGTGGCGTATCAGCAAACTATAATGAGACGTGTTGTTTTTCCAACTTTGTAACCTTCAACGCTTTTGTCCCATGTGTTTGTTCCTGGTGTCAAGATGAATGTCTATTCATTAAATACTAAATGTTCTACATCTGCATATCAAAGACGGGAGTGAAGTGATATCTTGTCGATGGAGGTCCGATGTTTTTTTTTTCTTTTGTTATCCATGAAATAGGGTGGCCATGTTTATTCCGTCATTGTTTCTTATGTAACAATGTTCTCTTGTGAAACATCGAGTAATTCCTCCAATATTTGTCTATCGGCAAGCAATTTTTAGGAGCGAGAAATTCACGGAAACGTCGCTGTTTATGACATAGCAATTTCCCCCACACAAGAGGTGCTAGAGAGGCAAGCTGTGTCATCGTGAGCGACACATCCTTGAAGATACTAGACGCAACTTGGTGGTGATATACTGCACAATGAATCTGGTATCCGCTACTAGCATCTGCTACTTACTTGAACTAAGCAGTAAAGTTGATGGCAGCTACTAGCACTGTGCGACAACACTGATTGCTACTACTTTAAGTACATAGGAATGTTTATATGAGCGCTACACTAATCTCCCTAAATAATTACGATAATCCACTCAGCCCCTTTCAGAGCCATTGTACCGACGAACAGTTTCAAACTTTCATTAAATATTAGTTTTGCGGTCAGTCTTTTTCCTATATTACGTCATCTGCCTGTTGGAGATTCAATTGTTTATCCAAACCATGTAAGCAGCGACAAAACGAGAACTTCCTAAATACAATCTTACTCAGCTCTTAACATTACTGCGAACACCTAAGTAATTTATCGCTACCTAATTCGTAATACTCTAATTCGTCCTCGGCGAATAGCGGTATATAAAGTATGGAGGGAGATCTTGGGCTCGAATATCACCTAATCAAAAGTTCATTGAATGCGCTTTTACTGCATCTGTGAAAATGTCTAACTTTAAGCAATTCTCTTCACGCGCAGACAGCTTTAGCTCTCTGCATGTCACTGCGTAGATGTGACATTTCTTGAAGTCCTGCAGTTCCACGCTACTCGCACGTAGCAGTTCTAAGAACAGTACGATGACACGGGCATTACTGCATGTCTACGGATGGGCTATTTCAATTATCATAATCAACATCACAGTACTCTAATTTTCACACATAATATCCCTCGACATGATTCACTTGTCTCTTTTGGCATACATTTGACTAGTTTCACCATCGTGTTCCAGTTCACCACTTGCCGAAATGTGGCGAGAATCTGAGACCCGAAATTTGAGGGTGGCAAAACCTCGGCTCTGGCCGGGCAAGTCGACCTTCTCTGATGGTGGAATTGGTGGCTTGAGAGATCTGGTATCTGACCGTGAGGTGGGTCAAAACCTCGGCTCTGGCCGAGCAAGACGCCCTCTCAACCACAGTGCTCTAGTGCACCACAGTGTTCAGTGAACCACAGCGCTTTAGTGCACCACAGTGCTCTAGTACACTACAGTGCTCTAGTTAACCACAGTGTTCTAGTTCACCACAGTGATTTAGTACTCAACAGTTCACTAGTACACCACAGTGCTCTAGTTCACCACAGTGCTCTAGTTCACCACAGTGCTCTAGTACTCAACAGTGCACTAGTTCACCCCAGTGCTCTAGTACTCAACAGTCCACTAGTTACAGTACTGCATATCCCTGACAGTAGTACACTTTTCACACTCGACATCGCAGCACCACTTGAAGCGGCAGTTGCACTGCTCCGTCACAGGCTGCTGGATGGTGTGGTAGCCACGGCCGCAGCACAGCAGCCGGCAACCCTCCATGCCGGGGCTGGTCACGTTGCAGAGTCGCCCCACGGTGCCCAGCACGCCCATCCTGCCCAAAGGTTCGCGTAGAGTGATGACCTACCAATAAATGCTTCGAAAAATCCCGCACCGTTCAAACACAAGTTGAAGATATTCACAGACAGTGTAATCAAATAAGCAAAACACAAGCGGCACTTAGACAAGAATGCTCAAAATTAACGGTATAAATTTGTAGAAAATGAATGACGATTTTTAAACGGCACGACTAATAAAAGAGCTCACATTTTATCAGAGATGCAGTAGTTCGGAGATTCGTCAAGAAAAACCAGGTCTCGCTTGGACGGCTTCTTGATGCGAGGGTCTGCGGGCCGCAGCTTCTTCTTTTTCCGGCGTGTCATCATCCTATCAGAACCATAAACTAATAAAAGACAGAAACACTGTGGGTTTTTGCAGCGCAATCGCCATGAGATTAGTGTGACACCGTCACTTCAAATGGCAGTTGCTCAAATCGGTTGATTAACGCTGGAATGTTGGCTAAAATTATTGCCCGTTCGTACATAATGTTGAAATCCTTAAGAACGTCCGTCCAAATGTGCAGGTTCTAATAATTGGTGCTTCAACTACGTTGCGAAAACTCACCTGAACCCTTATAAATCACGAATGAATCATGATAATTTTAATTTTACAGTTAGGAACAATAAACCTAAAGGCTTTTCACCTGACGTGCACGGCGCCATCGAACTTCTGACGAAGAAAGTTTCCGGTGTTCCGGAACGAACTGAGTTTCCTCCAGCAGATCCTCATGGAGCAGGACCCTGAGACGCCATGGCACTTACAGAGCGTCTCCATCTGCCCCCTGAGGGAGCGGCGACCCGCCTCGTTGTTGTGGAGGTTCATGAGACCCTCGGCAGTGTGGGGGTTCTCACGAGCGTCCACGAACTCCTTGCTGAAGAACTCACCGAAGCGGAGGTCTTCCGAGCAGCCGCCCCACTCGAACCTGCGCACCGAACGCAAAATCCAGCAGCCGTTCAAAAAAGTTGAAGATTTTGTTATCATTCCAACAAAGTTTGATTCCCGCGTAGGCCTACAGCAAAGTTCCCGTGTAGGCCTACGTGCCCTATTCTGCCCGCATCGGCCTAGCTGGTTGTGCTTACCTGCCCCGTATTGGCCTAAATGCCTTCACCTGCCGAGTAGGCCTACGTGCCTTCATCTGCCCTGCGTAGGCCTACGTGCCCTTACCTGCCCTGCGTAGGCCTACATGCCCTCACCTGCCCTGCGTAGGCCTACGTGCCCTCACCTGCCCTGCGTAGGCCTACGTGCCCTCACCTGCTCTGCGTAGGCCTACGTGCCCTCACCTGCCCTGCGTAGGCCGACTGTTGATGCGGTCGTCACAGCCACACTCGGCCAGGGCGCCGCTGCTACAGGCGCGTGTCACGCTGTAGGCGACGCCTGCTGCGCTCACGCTGTACACGTACGCTTTCTCCCTGCTGTCTGGGGGACAACACTCATGGTCAATGTCCGGAGGGTACAAAATTCAGTGGTCAATGGATGGTTCAAGTCATAAATTTTTAATCACGAGTCATTATGACCAAAATTGCGAGTCGTGGCACCTCGTACGGTTAGTCATGACTTCATAATCACGAATAATTGAGGCCAAACTCACGAGCAACCATCGCTTTCTCGAGCGCAGCGTGGCTCATCATGATTGCAATTCAGAAATTACTATTCATGATTGCGATTCTCTTATTACTGATCATGATTGCAATTCCCTAATTACTATTCATGATTGCGATTCTCTTATTACTGATCATGATTGCAATTCCCTAATTACCATTCATGATTGCGATTCTCTTATTACTGATCATGATTGTTATTTATTACTGATCATGATTGCAATTCCCATATTTCTAATCATGATTGCAATTCCCCTATTTCTAATCATGATTGCAATTCCCTAATTACCGATCATGACTGCAATTTTTATTACTGATCATGATTGCAATTCTCTAATTACCGATGACACAGACTCACTGATCCTGAGGTGGGTCCCGAAGACGTTGGGAGCATCAGGGAACGTTGAGCAATTCCAGCGATCGTTCCAAAACTGATTCTGGCATTCCTTGATTCCCAATCGCGCTCCTTCAGCTATACTCTGTTGTTAATTTGTGTGGTCAGAGAACAATTATTTAAAATACTTATTGAGGTTCTTAAGTGGTATTTCAGGCTTGTAAAGAAGATAATTAATGCTTAAAATAATAAAATCCTACTCACTAAAGAAATATAACTCAGTACTCACTGCAGTGAGCGAAAGAGAGAGCATTTTCTCGCCGACGAAAATATGAAGTCACGGACGGCCGGACAGACAGACGGATTGACGGACATGGCGAGCACAATAGCGCCTTTTCATAAATGAGAAAATGCGCTAAAAACGAAGTAAGCTTCGATTTCTCTTTTATAGGTGTTGATGATATATGCGATGTCGATCAATGATTAAAAATAGATGAGTGTTATATGGATAAAATGAAACAAACACCAGCTTTCATGCGGGTTTTGTGAAATAAGTCGAACTATTGTTAGAAATGTGGTTATCTCAATGAAACTGTTCAAATTGCAATTAATGTCTATTGTTTTGCTTCAGCAATCAAGATCGTAATACTTCGTCAATTAATGACGACATACTTATTACTGATCCAGAAATTTTTTCTGTATCTAGAATACATAAGTTTATTCTCCCGGATCACCTGACTTAGTCTTCAAGACGATATAACGTTTATCTATTCACACTCAACATCTGAGAACTTCAGTGCAAAGTACAGTCTATAAAGTGTCCACAGCCATTGCAATTTACGGTTATATAAAATGCAATGATATGCACATTTTACACAATATAAATGTAGACACTCAATAATGTATAACTTATTAGTTATATTGCAATTAACGATTACGTGACAATGTAATGATATGTGCATTGTACACACTATGGATGTGAACATCAGTAATGTATAACTTATTGCATTTCAATTAACGATTCTATGACAATGCGATGATATGAACATTGTACACACTATGGATGTGGACAATCAATAGTGTATTACTTATTGCATTGCAATCAACGATTACATGACAATGTAATCGCTGCAATGAACATTGTACGCACTATGGATGTGGAAAATCAATAGTGTATAACTTATTACATTGCAATCAGCGATTACACAACAATACCATGACATGTACATTGTACACACTATAGATGTGGACAATCAATAATGTACAACTTATTGCATTTCAATTGACGATTTTACGACAAGGCAATGATATGTACATTGCACACACTATGGATGTGGACACTCAATAATGTACAAGTCCCGACCCTGAGTATGTTCCACGACAGAGAGCATAGCTGCTTCTGTCTGTCGACGAGGTAGGTGAGGCTGTTGCAGTGGTTGCGGTGCTCCAGCGCACTCCATGCCCGACCGTACTCCACGTGTCCACTGAACCGTGCACTGTTCATCGCCAGCAACCTGTCAGTTGGTGGTAAATATTAGCTTAATATAACTCAACGCGTTGGTAATAAGTTGTGAACATCTAGAGATTCAAGTCAGTGATGTACGGTGGTCAACATCCGTGGACTCAACTCAGCAATACGCTGAAACCAACATCCATAGCCGGAAATCGGCTGGCCAGAGAATTAGAACCTATAGTGAAGCATTTCAACCGACGTACGTACATCTGAGTGTGTGGCAAACAACACGTAAGTGTTGCTGGTAATCGAATTCCTTTTTAAAGCGCTTGCAAACTCTGATTCCTCGCACGTAAAAATTTTTGAAACCACTGCAGCAATGAATTCGCGTGGATGAATTAACCTAACCGAAGACAACCAATTAAAGTTACAACACTGCAGCTCAGCTACAACTCATTGTAATAGGTACTAAACAGTAGCAGCTACTATACAGCAATTAACGCAGCGACAGAGTAGCAGAGCTACAACACAAAATAGCTACATAACAGCAGTTTACTGTCATAGCTGCAGCTACAACACAGCAGCAGCTACAAAACAGCAACAGCTACAGAACATCAACATCTACTTAACAGTAACAGCTATACAACACAGCAGCAACTTCATAACAGCTACAGAACATCAACATCTACTTAACAGTAACAGCTATACAACACAGCAGCAACTTCATAACAGCAGCGGCTACAATACAACAGCAGCAGCTACGAAACAGCAACAGCTACAACACAGTAGCAGCTACAAAACAGCAACAGCTACAGAACATCAACATCTACTTAACAGCAACAGCTACAACACAGCAGCAGCTACAAAACAGCAACAGAACATCAACAGCTACTAAACAGCAACAGCTACAGAACATCAACAGCTACTAAACAGCAACAGCTACAGAACAGCAACATCTACAAAACACCAACAGCTACAAAACATCAACAGCTACTAAACAGCAACAGCTACAAAACAGCAACAGCTACAAAACAGCAACAGCTACAAAACATCAACAGCTATGAAACAGCAACAGCTGCAAAACAGCTACAAAACAGCAACAGCTACAGAACAACAACAGCTACAGAACATCAATAGCTACAAAGCTGCAGCAGCAGCTTCGAAACAGCAACAGCTACAGAACGAAAGCAGCTGCAACACAGCTTAAGCAACAACATCCTGGGTTGTAGAACATCTTCCCTGTGCGTTAAGTTTATTTTTTCATGTCGAGGTCGGATTTCAACTCATGCCTGGCTGATCACCGACCGGTTCTGGCAGGGTGATGTACAGCAGAGATAATTAGCAAAGCGCTGTCTATAACTAGACTAATAAATATACTCAAATAATCGACCAGTGTAGGACACGCCTAACTGCATGAGAAAAACTTTTATCATGCCTAATATACTACTCGTATGCCTCGTATATATAGACCAATTAAAGTACATTTAATATATTTAGACCAATTAATGCGGCATTGTCTATTCAAGGTCGTTATCAAGTTTGAGAATTTGTTGGTATAATATTATGCACTGTTTGTAATTAATTGAAACAAAACAACACTTGTAAAAATACATAAGTAGAACGTTACGTGTCGAAGACGGAGCCATGTTGCCGTAGAATTTTGGCGAAGCGAGTGACATCCCGGGATCGAAACATCAGAGTTTACTACCATGTCAGGACCCCCTTCTGCCATTACTACGTCAATGATGGTCAATAATATTCATGTATACGAGGCTTTCATGAGCATCGTTATACATTTCATGTCCGACACATCGACCATTACAGCGATCACGGCGGCGTCATCCAGCCAATCTCTGCCCATGCTGTCGCATCGTATCAATGTTATATCAATCACGTATCGTAATCGGTAAAATTGCAATAGAATTCCTCACATTTTCTGTGTAGCCAAAACTGCATAGACATTTACGCAGAGTACATTAATCTTGTTCCATTCCTGGGTTAAACCAACGAAAGCAATTTAACCCTGCGATTTACCTGTTAGATCTTAAATTTGGTTTCTCTATACATTTCCTTGTTTCAGCACGAGCAGTGATAATATCTACTCATATAATTAATCTTATTAAATCACAAATTCACCAAAAATTTACAAACGAAGAATACGCCTAGTAAATTCTCCACATCCTTTATGAAAACTTGTGAATTTACTTGAAGATTCTTTATATCTATAATCTTGGCGATGCCTCCTTTGTCATAAGCTTTAAAAAATAATAACGGGGCTGTCGTTATTATTTTTTCAACTCTGGCCCTTTCTTCGTGATCAGGAATGAGCGGCAGCCTCGTATCATTTGTGGTCTTAAGTGCTGCGCTCATTTGTCCTCCGCTTGTGCATGCAAGGGAGTATGTTTGTGGGTTGCTGAGTATACGCGCTAACCGAGAACGCGGCTTGCTCTGCACACACTCCTCCAAAAAAACCTCTCCGCCCTGCATACACTCCTCCAAAAAATTTCTGCTCTGCACACTCGTCTCTAATAAAACTCCTCCTGTTCTGCACATACTCCAAAAAAATTCTCCACTCTACACACCCTCCTCTAAAAACGCTTCCTGCTCTGCAAACCCACCCTTCAAAAAAAAAAATTATCCTGCTCTGTACACACTCCTCCAAAAAAACTTCTGCTCTGCACATATTCTTGTCGACGGATCAATTATTTGACGCAGCACGACAATCTCACTGTCTGACAAAAGCGCAGCACAACAATCCCTCTGCTAGACAAAAGCGCAGCACAACAATCCCTCAGCTTGACAAAAGCGCAGCACAACAATCCCTCAGCTTGACAAAAGCGCAGCACAACAATCCCTCTGCTAGACAAAAGCGCTGCACAACAATCCCTCAGCTTGACAAAAGCGCAGCACAACAATCCCTTCAGTTTGGCACAAGTTCTACCCACGAAACATAACGATCAGTTGTTAGTTGTCATCGCATCGCTAAATCGATCGTTGCCTCAATGTGAGATCGTAACCAGAGGGCTTTCTAAGACCCTTATGTATTTACAACATTTTTATTACTATTTTTTATGTGCATAAAAGTTTTACGCACGGCAATATATATTCTTGTAGTGACGTCGCAAGTTTGTGCTTCCAAAATATAGAACATTTTTCCTCTTTGGAGCTAAGATATAGAATTTTTTTTTCACTACGCCATAAAGTTGTGAAAGATGCATAAGGTAGTGTGATTTATAATCAAACTGTTTTCAGAAATCCGTTTATAATTCTCAGGTTCTTCTAATTGTAATCTCACTGGTACTTGCTGAAAGTAATCATGTCTTTTGGTTTTGAATGACGCAGAATCTTTTACACAGGCTTTAATACTCATTAAATTTTTTACAATACGGCTGAAATGTAAATTAACAAAAAAATTAATTTCTTGGCACTGCCCTTTGGTAGTTCGTAACTTTATAACCCCGATGAAGTTATAAAAATGTCTTTAAAAAAATCACACATGAAATCATGCACAAACTTATTTTTATGAAACATTGATAAAGCACTCATCTAAATGAAGTAGCCGGTGTATTTTATCATGTCGACAACATAATGGTTCCCAAAGACATGATGGAATTATACCCAATAAATTGAGATACAAGATAGAATAATATCCTAGATGGCGACAGAAAAATGCAATCAATTTCAGTAAATTAATTTATGTTTATAATTAGTTATATCAAAGGCTTATCAAATCGCCTTAATTACGAACGCCGAATTTCGCCACCACTTCGCAAACAATATTCGTACCGTCACTCATATAATTCATTCAACAAGTATTAATAAAGCCTGTTTGCCAAAATTTCAAATTAACGAAGAATTTAAAAGCGAAGAAAATGCCTAGTAAATTCGCAATATTTTCGCTGAGAACGTTAATTGAAAAGTTGTGGGATAAAGGGACAGTCAAGGATATGAGACTGTCAGGAGCTCAAGTGTTGGCATGAGAAATGACTCAGTTAGCCCTGATCACACACCAGGGATATAGGGCTGGCAAGTGTTAAGGAGAGGAGAGATTCAGGTAACCCTGATCACATGCTAGAGATATGGGGCTGTCAAGTGTTAAGGAGAGGAATGATTCAGTTAGCCCTGATCACATACCAGGGATATAGGGCTGGCAAATGTTAATTAAGGAGAGGAGAGATTCAGGTAACCCTGATCACATGCCAAGGAAACGGGGCTGTCAACTGTCAAGGAGAGGAGAGATTCTGTTAGCCCACATCACATGCTAGGGATATATGGCTGTCAAGTATTAGGGATAGGAATGATTCAGTTAGCCATGATCACATACCAAGGATATGAGACTGTTAAGTGTTCAAGTGTTAATGAAAGGACTGATTCAGTTAGCTCTGATCTTATACCTGTGATATGGGGCTTGCACTGAACACATAAAGGGGATATGAGACTGTTAAGTGTTCAGATGTTAATGAGAGGACTGATTCAATTATCTATAATCACATGCTAAGGATTCACTCACCACCAAGCAGCGCTGGAGCTGCAGGCTGACAGCGTCAGCAACAGCAGCGACAGTTGACACTTCGCCCTCCTGCTTCTGCTGGACATCGTCGCCACGGCTCGACTGTAGGAGAAAATTTTCAGTGTCTCAATTGTCGTGTATAATCAAGCGTCACTGAACGTATCCATGCGAGGAATAAATTTCATATTGTAAATTTTCCTGATTTGTTATTGTGATTCTTATTGAATAGTGATTCATATTTATTCACATTGCCATTTATATTGGGATTTCTTTTTCACGGAGGACAGCATCAAAAGAAGACCGTGCTTAGCGGGAAGTGAGCACTGAAATCGTGATTAAAAAGCTGGATTTCTTCAAGTTAACATTGCAATCATGCTCTGATTAGCATTGAAAGTAAGCCTATTGTACACTAAAATTACACTTATTTTTCCAAGCATGTTCATAGAAAGTTGTAATCTGCATCCCTGCACAATTCGCACTGAGAACAGGAAGGCAGCAGAAATTCCCCGCGGGAAAAGTGTTCCGTCAATTTGGTTTGGCCTGACAAGGTTCTTACGTTGGCGGCGCGTGGGGGGAAAGCCAAATCCCTGAGGGAGGTTTAAGTCAATTCTAGCAAGACGTTCTTTCATTCAGAAACCGAGCTTACTTCATTGAGGCACGGGTAACACAATAGCTTTCTTTGCAAGGGCTTGATTGACTCGCTCTCATAATTCAGGCGGCAGGTCGGGCCGCCAAACAAAGCATCCATATTACAGCGGCTGCCGCGCGCCACTCCAGACTCCAACTTACTCGTGGAAATCTGGAAAATCCCGCGTCCTCTCACTGACTGGCGACGCCAGATTTCCCCTGGATTTTGCATCGCTCTTCAGCCGACGGGTTTTTCCTATGAAATGCGTGAATTTTAGTGAAGCGAAGAAGCGGATCGGGACACATCGGCGCGACGTAGCAAATATTGCGCGTCTCGCCCTGAAGAAATAAACGTGGCCCGCGGTCCCTAGGGGGAGGGGCTCTGCGCTTAGTCAGCAGTCGAGTTAAGAACGAGCGCGACAAAATCTGGTCCAACTTACCAAGCAAAAAGGAAACCTGATTGAATGCGTACGCCTGATTTGTCATAAGACAAAATACGAGCTTGCCTGGTGAGAGGCTTAGCGAGTGCACCACAGCATAGGGATGATGAAGAGAACTCAAAAATGTATTTAATTTTGTCAAATTTCAACTGCAGTGCGAGCTACCGGTATTCGGTCATGAAACAATGTATAGGTCAATATTTTCTAACCCCAAAATCTAACTTCCTTCATAAAGCAAATATTTATCTTTTGAAAGTTTAAGATCTTGTGACCTATAACGTTTTGTTACGTCACGCGTAACGCGCTGTAACGTCACGCATTTCACGCGCTGTAAAGTCACACGTTGACCTAGGCTACAAACGAATTGCGTTACTCTGTTCGATAATCGCTCACGTTTTTTGAGTATAGCAAATTTGAGAACGGTGTTTAAGATTTCAATTTTATATTTTCATATTGGCCAATGACATTATATGAGATGAATTCGGCACTCAACATACAGAAATGCATTCAATCAATCATGAATATTCATGCATATACATACAAAATACACTGCATGCATATATATACATACATACCCACATTCAAGCAATGCAGTTAATAACAAAATAGAGATTTTAATAATTCTTCACATAAAATAACATGCGTCGCAATTACCTGAAAATACTACGCGTCGTTTGACGTTTTCTCGTCCGACGACTTAGCTTCGTCATGATAAAGAATTTTGACGTCGAACAAAGCTGAGGACCTCGCAAGGATCATCCATTAATTCATGCGTCAGCTTAATAAATATTAATCATGTTTATTGCAGAATTCCAGAACGACGCAGTTATTATTGATTCAATGACTTGGCTATTTTTCGATTTTTATAGAATTGTGCCAAGTTTGACATGAACATTCCATGATTGGAGCATTTATTTAATTGAGTGGGTCGAGGGTATTTTGTTGTATGGGGAGACGAGGCCATTGAGACGAGGAATATTTTCAAGGATGAGAGGTCACTTTAGCTGCCTAATTGATATCAGGAGTAAGACCCCTGAGGCTCCATTAGAGTGCGGGGGATTGTGCGCTGTATTTTGGTAAGATCGAGTGGGGGAGGAATGGGTAAAAAAGACGGGGATGTGGGTGAGGATGGGGATAAAATTGTGGAATCAGAACAGGAAATTCCCCCAAGTTATAAGGTTGAATTTGAGGAGTGAAGGGGCTGAAAGTTATAAAAGCGATTTATATTGCCTTTTGATTATATGATGCAAATTATTATAAATGATATCATATGAGAACCTTGTGAAGGTTATCATTCATATGTCATCTTCTGTAATCTGCTTAAATGTTTCGAGAATATGGCCTGCAATTTACAAAAAATTCTCATAACGTCGTTTAATTGACACAGTTTTGGTTGTTTAAAGAAGTATACATTTTTGTATCAGAGAATAAGCCAATTTGATACCTTCCGATTCATTAAACGACTGAATAATTCATTAACTGAGAGAAAATTCCCCTCTAGTTAAGACCGTACGTGAACCGTGTCTTCGGTTATACCGTCAGTTAAAAGAGATGCGTCGAGCCCGAGAGGCTGGTCTAACGACCGGAATGGGATACAACTGCATTCTGCAAAATAAAAAATGAACTCTAACTTGCCATGGATCTCAAATTAATTGTCACGTCCTCATGAGTGCTTCGTCCGTAATTAATCGAATTTTTACTGTGATTAAATTATATTTACTTTTAATGTCTAATCTATGACAATAACGTATAGTTGTCAATAATGAAGCTTCCTGTAATCAGACGCCTGGTATAATTGTTTGAAAAATCGAGATGGCTTATCTTGAAGTTGAGAAGAAGGACCGTTTAAATGGTTTCACATAGTTGGCCGAACTAATAAAGTCTTTTTGAAACAAAAATCTGATAATAAAAATTTATTACAAATATTATAAAAGTTAGACAGATGATTTTAGTTCGTGGTCTAAATTTTCTCTTCAAATTTAACTATAATATCCTTGAAAATTATCACTCTCACATAGCATTATCGTCAAATTTACGAACGCTCATTTATAATTTGATTTCGGAATGCAAAGATGATGTCAGGCGAAAAAACACCGAAATTGTGACGTCTGTCTTTCCAGAAAATTATCCTGCAAGTCGTAAGAACCTTGCGCACTGGGAGCGACGAGCCAAACTTCACTGTGCGCACGCTGAGCGCTGAGGACGGTAAGCGCATTAGCGTTAAAAATGCAAGACTTCGACGCGATCTGCAAACAGCGCTAAAGAGGCAGCGCTAGAGTCAGGCTGCGCTATAACCGAGTCAGGCTGCGCTACAACTGAGGCAGGCTGCGCTATAACCGAGTCAGGCTGCGCTATAACCGAGTCAGGCTGCGCTACAACTGAGTCAGGCTGCGCTACAACCGAGTCAGGCTGCGCTACAACCGAGGCAGGCCACGCTATAACCGAGGCAGGCCACGCTATAACCGAGGCAGGCCACGCTATAACCGAGGCAGGCCACGCTATAACCGGGGCAGGCCACGCTATAACCGAGGCAGGCCACGCTATAACCGGGGCAGGCTGCGCTATAGCCGAGGCAGGCCACGCTATAACCGAGGCAGGCCACGCTATAACCGGGGCAGGCTGCGCTATAGCCGAGGCAGGCCACGCTATAACCGAGGCAGACCGCGTTAACATTAACCCTAAATGGTACATGTCATTTAATGCTGGAGAGGCCCTATATTTTCATGTTGGTAGAGCTTACGCGCATGAGTAGGTTCTAGTATGTACGTATACAGGGATACAGGCGTAGTACCATAATATGCAAATTATATATTTTCCTTGTGCTATTGAAAATAATCTATACGCATGCTTTGTTTAGATATATTTTCATTGAATGTTAGCAGCTACCTGTATTAAATTGGTGAAAAGATTGATTATGTCACAATTTAGGTCCTGTGGGTTTGTACGGAAAAGGCTATCGCGCCAAAATAAACTAGAAAGTGTTAAATGGCCGAAATTTTAATATATCAGAAGAAAATAATGCGTAGTAAAATTAAATCATAGGCGTCCAGATGTCGAATAAATTAAATTAAAAACATTAATTGAAATTAATTAACTTTCGAATGCATCCTAACAATTAATAGTTTGCCTTTGTCTAATAATTTTGGACAGTAAAACCTTCGATCAGACACCAAAATCCCCGTCAATTGTTGATGTCTACGGGTATTAGGTCAACAGTACTTTTCCTTAGCGTGGGCATTGAGTGTTGCAATATTCAGTGTAGTGGAAACTTATATATGACATTAAATATTTATTATTTGTAAAAAATTGATTATCATAATGAGGTGCGAGACAGGGCACAGGGCACATTATTTAACTACCAAGCTATAACGAACGGGCATTAATTCATACGATTTAAGGCGGTCGCGGCGCATGGTGTGGAAACATGGATAGTGTTATCAATGAAGTAATTTCCAACGTTAAAGTTTTCTTTGTCTAAAATTACTGCAAGAGGATAAAATTATAAGCTTCTACCTACAGTATATATCACCAACCGTCGTCTAATGATGGTCAAGTAAGATGAAGAAAGCAAAATGGCGCCCAGAGAAGACTGGGAGAGACGCTCAACAAAATGGCTTAGGATTAAATTACACAGTCTGCTCCAGTTGACGGCAGCATGCGTGTAGCTGCAGAAATAACTGACAGAATGTGCAGCAAAGAGATGTAAGAAGTAGACTCAGTCAAATCAATGCTGAAACCTTAGATTTCTATCAAGCGGCAAAGGGAAAATGAGCTAAAATGTAAGCATATTCTGCTGGAGCATTATAATTAATATATAATTAATCCCAAAGAACGCCTATGGTATACCAAAATCCAGCTAGTGGGCGAAATTGCAATTAAGATGAAACAATTTGAACGAAGATGGGAAGTATAATAAACTTATTGGACTCCATCTTCGTACCTCCACTGCAACACAAGCTCTCCTGCAACACAAGCTCCCTGCAACACAAGCTCTCTGCAACACAAGCTCTCTGCAACACAAGCTCCCCTGCAACACAAGCTCCTCTGCAACACAAGCTCCCTGCAACACAAGCTCCCTGCAACACAAGCTCCCCTGCAACACAAGCTCCCTGCAACACAAGCTCCCACAACACAAGCTCCCCTGCAACACAAGCTCCCCTGCAACACAAGCCTCCCTGCAACACAAGCTCCCCTGCAACACAAGCTCCCCTGCAACACAAGCTCCCCTGCAACACAAACTGCAACACAAGCTCCCCTGCAACACAAGCCTCCCTGCAACACAAGCTCCCTTGCAACATAATTTACTCTGTAACACCTGTTACACCAGAGGCAATTTTCTACCCAAACATGCCTGCAATATTTCTAGTAATATATTCCATATTCTTATAAATACGTACCTAAGGGTATCTCAAGTAGTCCGCTGTACTCAGTCAGTGACAGTTGCTTTTGATCACTACGCCTTGACACTGAAGATGTTTGATGACCTGCCACAACACGAAGAGTTACTACCAAGACATTGCTTTGTGATCAGCGAGGCGCATGCATTTGATAGAGACAAGATTGCACTTGATGAGCCCGACAAAGAGCGCTGCTCACTCAAATGCATTCATTGATCTTCATTACTCCACTTAGCAGCACCCAGCAAACGCAATGACTTACAAATTTACCTAGCCTGCCGTCCACGCCAGGTACTGGAAAGGGTGAGTTCCCAACCTTCTTTGGCGATGGCTTAAGACCGACTGAAGGTCACTCATTGTTCATTGGCTCGGCGTCCTCGTGACCTGTCCCTTGATTGGCTGACGTTGCTGACTCTCTGTATCTTTGATTGGACGACGACTTGTGAGATTACTTTCAAAGTGACACTCTGATTGGTTACCTGCATTTCCTTTAATTGTAATAATCTCTGATATTCATATATTTATTTTATACAATCCTCTAAAATTTATTTAAACCTGTATGGATTCTCTCCTTGAGGAATACAAATGTATCTCACGGGATAATATCATTGTCATACCTATTATTAATAATTAAAAACCATTCCATTTCCCTACTCTTGTTTTTCTGCGATATTTCAGTAAATTATCGTATCGTATTGGTTCTCAAATATAACGCCGTTTCATAATAAATTAATTCGGATGTTTCTCTACTGGAATGAATGATGAAAATTTATATAAATGTTTTTGAAGGCGGTAATGATGTCTTATCATTTGTATCAGTTGACAAAACAGAAATTATTAAGCTCATCTATAATAACTGCCGGATTAAAATAGTGCTTGGTGAAAAATCATAGGTCTCAAAATTTGAGGTCTCTAGCCCGAAGCTGACACGTCTCGGACAATTTTACGGTCGGACTCGCAGCCGGTCTCACGGAATATCTAATAAACGCAGCTCGATGAAATTGGTGCACATATTCATTAGGACATAACGGTGATGCTTAGCTCGTGAAAAATTTTCCGTTTCACATTCATTCGTGAGTTATACGGTGAAACGGGTTGAAGTTAGCAGTGACCAAGAAATTTCTTATAAACTGCTGAACAGGTTTTAAATAAAATTTGAATATACATTCCTAACAACCCAACGAGGATGTATAGCTCGTGGAATTTTTTTTTTAGATTTTGCCTTTGTTTGCGAGTTATACGGCTAACCGTTCTGGCTGGCCCATTGAGAGTATTCTTTCAAAAAACCTTGAACGAAGGAACTTTGCCGTCCGACTGGAAAGTAGTTCAAGTGAGATCCCCTGCAACAGGGGATGGTGTCACCAAAAAGGTGACAAAAGCAGCCCCGGCAACTATCGCCCTGTCAGTCTGACAAGTTTTGTTTGTAAGCTAATGGAATCTGTTGTGAGGGATAGGATTATAGATCACTTGACTGCTCACCATCTCCTATCAGATTGTCAAAATGGTTTTATTGCCGGTAGATCCTGCACCACTAACTTATTATCTACGTTGAACGATTGGACTCGCCTGCTGGACGAAAGGGAGCCAGTGGATGCATTGTACCTCGATTTTGTTAAAGCATTTGACAGTGTTCCGCATGAGCGGCTGTTGCGTAAAGTGAAGTCTTTGGGAATTGAGGGAAACGTACTCCAATGGATCAGAGATTTTCTAGTAGGTAGACGACAACGTGTCAGTATTAACGGAATCGTGCCAGACTGGACATCAGTGCGCAGTGGCGTGCCACAAGGAAGCGTTCTTGGGCATATTATGTTCGTTGCTTTAATAAACGATCTGCCAGAAGCAGTGTCCAGCGTGTGCTCCATGTATGCCGACGACACAAAAGTTTATAATTCAGTGAAGGATGCGTCAAATAAAGCGCAATTGCAAGATGATCTTGTCAGTTTAGTTAACTTGGCTGATACGTGGCAGCTGCGGTTTAATGCTTGACCGATTCCAGGTAGAAACTTTAGAAATTCCAGGCTTGAAGGGCAAGTCCTATGAAGAAAGACTTAAGATTATGAAGCTTTCAAGCCTCAGTTATCGACGTCTGCGTGGGGACCTCATTGAAGTATACAAGTATATTCATGGTTTATACAAAATCCCCGAAGGATTACTAGAATTTGAAACAAAAACCAACAACAGGGGCCACGGCTATAAACTAAAAAAACTGCGCTGCAACTTCTCCACGCGCCAACATTTCTTCTCGCTTCGAATCACTGACATGTGGAACAGCCTCCCCGATGACATCGTTGGCGCTCCAAGTATGAACGCGTTCAGGAACAGACTAGATAAAGCTATGGGAAAATATATGTTCAGATTTGAAATGCCTAGCACCATATCGAACCCGGTGGAAGTCGAGTAGCTAGTTCAAACTATCGTCAGTCATCAAAAGATCGGTCAAATGACACGTTTTAGATTTTCTGTGAACAAGGCACGAAAAGGAAAAGAATCGGCGACAGGCCACATCAGGTCGAAACTTCAAAGCCGAGATCACTATGTTATGTTATGTTATATTATGTTGTGTTATGTTATACGGAGACACGACCGGCATTTCTGAGGCCGGTTTTCAAATTTGCAGTGACCAAGAAATTTCTCCCAAAGTAATACAATAGAAGTGTCGGCACTGAAGAAACAGGCTCATTACCTGTTGCCGATTCATGTACTTTTCGTGACTAGATAACAAGGCCTTCTGAAGTAAGTAAAGGATCCGGCCTTCTGAACCCGATCTTTCCATAAAAGGCGTTCATACTCGGAGCGTCAACGATGCTTTCAGGGAGGCTGTTCCACATGTCGGTGACTCGAAGCGAGAAGAAATGTTGTCGCATGGAAGTGTTGCAACGCAGTTTTTTAATTCATAGCTGTGGCCACTGTTGTTGGTTCTTTTTTCAAATTCTAGTAATCCTTCTGGGACCTTGTATAAACCCCGGGTATACATGTATACTTCAATGAGGTCACAACGCAGACGTCGATAACAGAGGCTTGGAAGCTTCATAATCTTTAATCTTACTTCATAAGGATTGCCTTTTAATCTCGGAATTATCCTTGTTGCACGTCTTTCGGTGACCACACGGCGTTTCCAAACTCTAGGTTCGGACGCACGACATCAACAAATAACTGCTTCATCGCTTCTGCATCTAGGAACTCAAAAGAGCGTCTGATCAGTCAAAGTCGTCTATTGGCTTCATTAACTTGACATTACGCCATTAACTTCATTAACTTGACATCGAAATCATCACTCTGTCGTCGCAACCGTGTATTCTCATACTGTAATCTTGCTGATCATTATTCTTACCAAAGTGGATAACTTTATATTTGTCAGCGTTAAAACGCTGCTGCCGCTTATCAGCCCAGTCAACCAGCCGGTCAAGATCACCTTGCAACTGTATTTTTGCGACGTATTACTCACTTTATTATAAACTTTTGTGTCGTCAGCATACATCGCGCACACGCTAGACACAGTTTCTGGAAGATCGCTTATAAACGTAACGGATAAAACAGGACCGAGAACGCTACCTTGTAGCACGCAACTGCGCACTGAAGCCCAGTCTGATACGGACCCATTAATACTGACACGTTATCGTCTCCCTACTAGAAAATCTCTCATCCATTTGAATACATTACTCTCAATTCCCAAAGACTTCAATTTACGCAACAGCCGCTCATGTTGGACACTGTCAAATGCCTAGGCAAAATCGAGGTACACAGCATCTACTGGCTTCCTTTCGTCCAGCAGGCGGGTCCATTCATTGAGAGTAGACAAGAGGTTAGTGGTGCAGGACCTACCGGCAATGAAGCCATGTTGACAGTCTGATAGGAGATTATTAACTGCCAGATAATTGTCAGTCGATCACTCACAACAGATTCCATTACCTTGCAAACGACACTTGTCAAACTGACGGCGATAGTTGCACGGACAGCTTTTGTAAACTTTTTTGAACAATGGTGTCACTTGAGCTTTTTTCCATTCAGCCGGCAAGATCCTTTCGGAAAATTAGCGAACGGAGCTCAATGTAATTTTGTAAACGTATTTATTAGTACCTAACTGTTATGTTTAGCTCGAGTTAATTTTATCATTGGTCCCCCTCAGGGGGGACTTCTGACGGGTGTCTGTGCTCGTCAGAAGTCCTATGGGATTTCGCGTTCCTAGGGGGATTGTTCCTGAGCGCCCCACCGCTGAGCTCGCGGTGTCTGACTGTAGGTCTCAGTTGTGGGGTTAAGTTATTTTGTAGGTAGGATTCCTTACATTATTCGTCTCTTTGAGATGCTAACGCTGCTTCTTTCGAGCCAGCTTCAGCGGGCTGGACAATATTGAGACCTTCCGCCCCTTGTGGGTGATGAATAATTGAGACCTTCCACCTCTATGGTGATGTTCATCTTGACTTTCGGTGCGAGATAGCTTAATAGCTGAAGCGCTAGTAAACATTTGGCCACTAAACTAACTAACTAACTTATCATTGGTCATTAAATTTGGAGACCGGCCGCAAGTCCGGCATTAAAATTGTCCGACACGTGAAGGTTGCATCCCTATATAGAACTGTCTTAGTTTTGTGAAATCTATAGATTTTGTTACCGTCAAGTTTTAGGTCAAAATTTAATAATGATTTGGAAATGTTTGTCATAATAACAGCAGTTGCAGGAACTTGTTCATATACTATGAGATCTGCAGGTAAATTGACTGCAAAATGTTTGCAAATTGGATATACTGCAGAGTTTATGGAATCGAATTATCATTGCAAAAATCATACATGAAATAATGGAATAAAATTATTATTTTGTGCATAGAATGTAATAATATTGTTGAGTGAACGACTTTCATTTTTGGCGCATCCAACTCAGGAATGACGATGCAACGTCAAAATTTTACCACTACAGAGGTAAGATAAAATATTCCAAAACGGATTCTATTCTGATTATTATACAATAAAGCATTAAAGTTGAACAATCAAAGGTCAATTTTAGCTATTAGACATATTTTGCTGCATAAAATGACCTCATATGATCATCAAGAAATCAGGTGATTATGTCGGGTGCCTTCTGTTTTCCTCTCGATGCTGTCTTTTAGTGTAGTTCGTAATGGTGGGCGCGTATGTTTAAATAAGTATAAAATGCCACAAAATAACCCTGGTGAGTTGGCTGCCAGGTAACTCTTGTATTTGTTATAACACTCGTATAAAATATTTAGGTCTCCTGGAACTGTTATAACTTGGATTTATTTCCAATACATGAATGATCAATAAATAAATGTGAGTTCTCTAAGCCACAGGAAACCGACTCTCAGAAGCTCTGGTTTGCGGTAAATTAAGCAATTAAGCCAGTTACTCTTAGCATATATCATTAAATTTTATTCAAAGGTACACATGTCTTGTGATACATTTGAATTTTTCCTCTTTCCTTCATTATTTTGATTTTTAAATGAATATCAATAAACGTGAAAATTACCAAAATTTGCGTTGTAAACACTGCTAAAGTCAAAGTGCTATCGCTATCGTCTCCGTAGAAGGCAGATAGAAATAGAATTTATGGTTGAAAACGTGACTTCACAGTTTGTTTACCGTATTAAGCTTAGCTACTGACCTAATTCCTATGAATATCCAAAAAAGGTATAAAATTCATTGAGAACATAAAGGCTTCAACTTAAACTTTTTAAGTCTGTTTGTGTTAGTTCTTTTTTAGATCTATTTTCTAGAAAACAAATTTTATTAGGTATCAGCTTTACCAATCAGTTTGAATTGCTTCCCAGAGGCCAGAACCTAGACCTAGTGAGTAATGAGCTAGGGAGGAATTTGGCAGTTGGCACTCTTTAATTCCTTGATTTTCCTTCAAGGCTCAGGCTTCAGTCTCCCCCAAATTGCAAGTTGATACATTTATAGCTTATTATAGGAATAGGACTTGTATATTTGTACAAAAGCCAGTTTTCCTTTAGAAAGAAATCTTATTAATGAATCCTATCTGAAATATTGAGTAGAATTTTCCTAAGCTTGCTGCTAAAAAATATAATTTTTTGGGCGATTTTCTTAATGAATCCACTCTGAAATATTAAACAAAATTTTTCTAAGCTTGCTGCCTAAAAGAATCACTTTTGTGGGTGATTTTCCAAATTGCTGGGATAATTATAGCTAGTTGCTTACTTGATATCTACTTGAGAAATTAGGCAAGGACCATAAGATAATTAAGATTTGGTGAAATTGTCCACAAGAACTGATGTTTTCTGTCTCAGTTTTGGTGGCCACTGACTGATTTTCCAGGTTGATGGGCTAATATTTTTTTACCAAGAATGCATAGCGTCAAAGCAGAGACTTTTCTAGACTCATTCTTGAGTTTAATTTTGAGTCCTATAACTATATAAGTAGACCAATAAAGTTTCATGGATAGCAGTATTATTTTATATAAGAAATTAGTTTAAATCATGGCTAAATTAAAAATGTATAAATTCTAACAAATAGAGATCTATGGTTACTAATTCACTAGGTATGCAAGCAAGTGACTTTGCTGAATTAAACTTCAATTTACATATTGAGAGAGAAAGTAAGAAACTTGTGCTATTCTGACTATACTACCATGCTGCTTTCAAATATAAATAACACAGTATTAAGTTAAGCTGAAACTTCATTACAACATTTAGAATCATTAAATTTTTTGTCTCTGGTTCTGCCTATCTGTAGGGTGCATACCAGTCATTGAAAACCTGGAAAGTCATTGGATTTCATTTCAGGTCACGGAAAGTCATGGAAGAAAAAGCATTTTGATTTCCCTCAATAAGGATGATGTTGGTTACATGACCAGGACTGCAATAAAAAAAACAGCTTGCAGTTGCAGACACAAAGGCAAGTGCACTGCAAGTTCTCACTTTCAAGACACTAGCATGGGACTTCATGCAGGCTGCAGTCCAAAACTATTGGACAAGAGCCTTGTCAGATGTGGCCTTGGTAGGAAGCTGAGATGGCTGGTGCCAAAAGTCTTTATCAAGAAGGACTGTAAGGAAGCCAACAAGACAGTTGAAGAATTGTCTCACTTTGCTTGTTGAAAATTAAGACTGCTGGGAGTACGAGGTAAATTGCTGGCATGGATCCACAGCTTCCTAACAGAAAGACTACAAGCTGTAGTTGTTGGAGGCTCAAGATCGAGCGTGGCTAAGGTGAAGAGTGGAGTACCACAGGGAACGGTACTCGGCCCAATCCTTTTCCTCATCCACATCGCCGACATAGATGTGGCAGTGAACCACGCCACTGCATCGTCATTTGCGGACGACACCCGGATATTAATGACCATCACGGACAGGACGGACAGTGAGAGGTTACAAGAAGACCTCTCTGCATTATATGACTGGGTCCTAGTGAAAAACATGCAGTTCAACGGGACCAAGTTTGAGGTCCTGAGGTACAGAGGAACCGGAAGAGCTAGAATGGATCACTGCTACCTGGCACCTGACAACTCGGAAATCGAAGAGAAGCAATTCGTTCGCGATCTAGGAGTGTTGATGAACAATCAGGTCAATTTTGGTGATCACATACCGGCAATAACCGCAAAAGGTAGACAACAGATGGGGTGGATCTGGCGGACGTTCAGAACGAGAGAAGCTGAACCGATGATCACACTCTTCAGAACCCTTGTAATACCTATTCTTGAATACTGCTGCCAGCTCTGGACTCCGTTCACACTAGGCGCAATACGGCAACTGGAAGGAGTCCAACTAACCTTTACTTCCAGGATCAGAGGGATGGAGAATTTTAACTACTGGGGGAAGGTTACAGCGACTGAGTCTGTACTCACTGCAGAGGAGACGGGAGAGGTATGTCATTCTGTACACATGGAAAATGATAACCGGAATGGTGCCAAACTTTGAGAGCGAGACCTTCAAGATTCAGACCTATCACAACGAGAGAAGGGGGAGACTGTGCAAGATCCCTCCCCTGCGTAACAGATCCGCAGTCAGATTTCAATCCCTGCAAGAAGGATCACTCTCCGTGGCAGGACCAAGGCTGTTCAACGCCCTACCAAGGGATCTAAGAGAGGGGGAATTCACCCTGGAGACCTTCAAGAGACAGCTAGACGTGTTCCTGAGCACAATTGCAGATCGACCTCCCCTGCAACACTACCAGCGGCGAGAAGCAAGCAACAGTATCGTGCATCAGGTGGCCCAAATGAGGGCGGATGAACGATAATCAGAGGCGGCGATCCATCGTGGCCTGGGACTGCTATGTCCCAAACAAATACTAAGGATGCCAAGAGATTCCCTAACACAGATGTGGATGTTTTGCAACTCTAACACAGATGTTGTGCAATGAGATGTGCAACTTTAGAGATGAATCACAACATTGCATTAAACTGAATGCACAGTTTCAAGCATTTTCAACTTCTGATCAACTGGACATTTTTTTGGCATGCCGTTCTGTCAAAGAGCACCTACAAGAAGCTCTGGAATGTAGTGCAGATGCTCATGCTCTTGTTCATGGCCAAGCCCTGGTTGAAAGAGGGTTTTTGTTCAACAAGGAAATCATGATGCACAACATGACAGAGCAAACGGTGGTTGCCCTGCGTGCTGTGTTTGATCATGTTTCACATGTTGGTTGCCTGGACAAGATGACCATCACCAAGAAGATGCTGCTTGCAGCTGGCAGTGCCAAAACAGCCTACAATCCTTATTTGGCAGAAGAGAGAGAACAGAATGTGAATGCCCAGAAAACCAGAAGAAAAAGGAAGGCTTTGTTGGATGAGCTGATGAACTGAAGAAGAAGAAAAGGTGTACATAGGAGGGCATCAAGATGCTTGAGCAAGCAGCAGATGAATATGCAGAAGCAATGGAGAGAAAGGGAGATTTAAAAATTATCTTGATGTTCAATGCCATGAAGCAATTTTTGAAAACAAAGCTAGACACTCTTACATTGAACATAAAGGAAAAAGTTGATGAAATAGCTACCAGTTAAATGTTAGAGTAGTGGTGTTGAAGGGTGTTCTGAACTGTACTGGCATTATCATGTACAATCTTGCATGCGTTACTCAATATTTGTTGTGATGTAATGCTATTGGATTCATAATAATAACAGTGTGGGCTTGATTTTCAGATATGTCATTTTTGTTCCTCTGTGTCTACCTGCTCTGTGCATTTACAGGTTTGCTATTTATCAACTGTAGGAGATGGTAAAATATGCATGGTTAGTCTTTTCAGTCATGCTAAATCTGTTGTAGTCTTGGAAAATTATATTGATGGTCATGGAAAAGTCATGGAATTTTTTTTTAAATACCATTACGCATCCTGTGTCTGGAATATTGAAAAAAAATTATATTATGAAAATTGTAAGAAAAACTTTTGTTTCACTCCAAGTTAGATAAAAGTGGAGACAAAAGTGAGCAATTTTTATTTTATATGCAAGAAAACCAAACGGAGCTATGTATACCTACGCATGGAATCAACTGTTAGCATGAGCATTTTTGTCTCAATTTGGGAGCAGCTTTTGTTCAATTTTCTGGAATGTCTATGCGGTAGCAAGTTGTAAATTTTGATTATTTTTACATTGAATAGTGTTGATGCTGGATCACTAGCTCAATCTAAGAATATCATTTGATTTAGTAATGTAGAGGTTTATTTACAGGGTGCATACCAATCATGGAAAATCTGGAATGTCCTGGAATTTAATTTTTCATTTTCCAGGCCTAAAAAGTACTGGAATTTAATTTCAGATTATGGAAAATACTACTGGAATTTGCAAATAAATAAAAAGTATTTTTCTGTGCTGCGTGTGATAACCCTAATCGCCACGGGTTGTCATGTCACGCTACAACCTCAGGTGCAAATGATATCTGCCCTTAATTTTGTTAAGTATTTTTTAGGTGTCTTCTATTTTACATACGCTGCCATTATTTTACCAGGCATTATATTTCCTATCAAATGCAGTCTTCAAACGCACAATTGTGAACTCAAATCCATTTTTAAAAATATGAGAATGAAAGGACCGAATTTCTGGCCTCAATCAGAGCCATCTCCATGTACGACAACTTCAACCGCTCGAACTTGTGTCTATGTTACCCATGGGGAGTAGACTAAGTCATTTACACGTGCGTGTGCCTGAGATGTCACTGGTGCATGTGCAGCTTCAGCACTGGTGCACCTGCATCCTCATCACTAGGCCAACATCCTCCTGCATCCATGTTGGCGGCCTGGACAAGATGACCATCACCAAGAAGATGCTGCTTGCAGCTAGGATTGCCAAAACTGCCTACAATACTTATTTGGCAGAAGAGAAAGAGCAGAATGCAAAGGCCCAGAAAACCCAGAAGAGGAAGGCTCTGTTGGATGAGCTAGATGAACTGAAGAAGAAGAAAAGGTGCATGAAGGAGGGCATCAAGGCGCTTGAGCAAGCAGCAGATGAATATGCAGAAGCGATGGAGAGAAAGGTGGATTTGAAAATCATCACAAAGTTCAACGCCATGAGGCGATCTTTGAAAACAAAGCAACAGGAGCTAGACACTCATGAACTGAACAATAAAGAAAAAGTTGATGAAATAGCTGCCAGTTGAATGTAAGGATAGTGGTGTTGAAGAGTGTTCTGAACTGTATTGACCAGACATCATGTACAATCTTGTGTGCGTTACTCAATATTTATTGTGATTTGACACTATTGAATTCATAATGATAAAGGTGTGGGCTTGATTTCCAGATTTGTGTCATTTTTGTTCTTCTGTGTCTGCCTGCTCTATTCATTTACACGTTTGCTATTTATCAACTGTAGGAGATGATAGAAGATGCATATATGGTCTTTGTCATGCTAAACCTGTCATATACGAGTCCTGGAAAAGTCCTGGAATTTTTTTTCTCAATATTAGTACGCACCCTGTATTTATTATATATTCAATATTATTGTGGCTGGGATTTGCTTAGTGAAATAATTTCAGTTAAGTTATGCACAACTGTAAAGTCTGGCTCTAAAAGTCCTTGCTTTACATTTTGGAGTTGTGCCAAACTGTAAAATCCAGCACAAAATAGATTGGTACCAAATGCATTGCCAAGAAGATATAAAGGTAGCTTAATGATAGATGATTATTGCCATTTTGCTTCTTTATTATTAAAAATTTTTATCAACATAGCTGACAGCAAATGACTGATACAGACTAGGTGCACATTAAAATTGATAAATAGTAGCTGTAAATAAAAATAGAGACATATTTAAATCCATGATGGTCTGATGAAAAGCATGAAAAGATTACAATATTTCAATTTTGGAGGCACTACTCGACATTCTGAAAGTTTTGAAGGGATGTGGTTAACCCTTTCACGGGTAAGTTACCATATATGATCACTTGAAATTGCGTCACAAAAAGCCTCACCACGGCTTCCTGTTAGTTTTTGAGGCATCCTTATAATGCCTCAGTCAATCACTAATTATCTGACCATCGTTCTATCTATAGCATCACCAGCTGCAAAGTCCACAAATTGAAATATGAGCATTTAAATGAAGGTTTTGACTCGGACAATGGAACTGACGCTCATTCTGCATTTTCTTCAAAAAGTGGAAGTATAAATATATATATTCATTTATTTTGGCAACTTGATTAAATTTAATTAAATTAAATTTTTATGTTTCTAATTTTTCATTTGCATAAACTGAATTTTAATTATATAGAAAAATTTTGTGTACTGATTGCATTTATTGAATTCTTCAAGTGTGATTTAAACCTTCAATAGGCAAAATTTGCAAAAATTCATAGAAATAAATATATATATATTGTATAATACTTCTTACTATCTTGAAATGGTTTCTGAAATTTTAATTTCTGGATATTTCAATGCTTGCCCGCTAAAGGGTTAATCAAACCACTATTTTTACATAATTTGCAACTGATTCAGCTTATGCTATCTGTATATCACATGAATTTTGTATCTATTTCAGTAATTTTAGATTCAGTTGTTGCAATTGTCAGTTATATTTTTTATCTTAATTGTATAAAATTACATCACCTTTGCCATGTAATTTGATACAATTTTCTTCTGTGGTAATATAGGCAACATGATCATGGTAAGCAAAAGCTGTGGTGATGGCGGGGCAACAGTGGATAACAGTTCAACCAACTTGATGCTTGATGCTAACCCTTTTGGTGGAGAACTTAATGAACAAGAACTTGGCAGTCTTGTAGAGCTTGACTACCACACAACCAGCAGCAGCAACTCTTCTGTCTTACTGCCTCAGGATCAGGTCTGTATTCAATTAAAATTAAAATGTTCATTTTTACTCAACTAGGTTTTTGTCATCCTTTTCAAATTGTGATACTTTCAATCAAGTTCATGTCAAAGTGGAATTTTTGACCTTATACGTTGGAAAATATACTAACTTGAATGAAAAAAGTTGAAGCAACTTGCTATTGAATGCTCCACAGCATTATGCATGTAACAAATTCTTAATTATATCCTTAATATATAAACAGCAGCAATGAATGCTGTTGCTGTTTTCTGTATTGAATTTGAATAATACGCTGTTTTTATATGCTTCAAATTGCTGCGTTGAAAACCACTTTACCATTGTTCATTATTATTATCCAATGCATTGATACAATCACTCCTTTTAACTATATTTTGCTGTACATTAGTCAGGTGATTTTCATTAAAATGTTCTTATTACAATCTGAAAATGCCTTGAATTATGTTAAGAAGTGTGAGACAACAATGGTTTTTATTTTTCTGCACTACAGTTTGCGTCTGTTACTGGTCAGCTGCTGGACGATTCAGTGGATGGAAGCAGCTCCCTCACGCGGCCCATGATGCCCCTGCAACACCCCAGTGAAGGTCAGTCATTTGTTACTTGTATGGCCCTGCATTAAATTTGTCAGACTTGTGCTCACTTTGGATATTTTGACATCTCTCAGCAATTTAAGCTTATAAAGGTGAAAATGGCTCATAATAGATGCAATACACCTAATATTGTTGGTAAGTTATATAGGTAGTTACATGTTCTGTTATGGATAGTGGTACCTAATGCAAAAATTTTCTTGTGGTCTCTTGATACAAGCTTTCTGCTTGTCTTGGTGGCACTGATTTTTTGTGCTGAAGCCACCATAGGATTGGGTTGTTCTCAACATTTTTGCATATTTTGAGAAATATGCAAATATGCAATATGCAAAATATGCAACATTTTGCATATTTGCATATATGTAAAATCATGAAATTTTTTAAAATCTAATTTAGCCAAACTGATTGTCAATTTTACAATAGGTAATTTTGCTGCAATTTTTTTTAACTGTATATAGGTCAATGAATGTATATATAAAAATTAAAGTGATGCAAGTATCCTATTTTATGTTCAACATCTATGTAGAACACATTGGACTATGTAAATATAAATTATTGTGTAACTTGCACTGTCAGCGCAAGATAAAAAAGCATTTGCAGGAAGTACAAAGCAGTATTAATATTCATGCACTTGGTACTTGTAAATTTTTGAATGGTATATTAAGCATTGAAAGTTGAGAGCAATTATATTCACTTGTTATTAAGTGACACAGGCACATGCTATAGAATTATTGCTGCCAATCTGAGCCGTGTTATTACAATTCTTCACTTTAATTGCCAGGTGACATGGAGTCAATGTTCAGCACAATAGAAGACCAAGAAGCTTTGTGTCACAGTTCCCCTCCCTCTGCCTCCTTGTCATTCACAAGTGAACAACCATCTCTCATATTCACATTGGCCAGCACTGCTCCTTCATTCACCTCGTGTTCATCTCCCAACAACATAACCCACACAACTAATTACATCTCAAGTCCTACTGCACCTCAGTCTTCTCCTTTACCAAAAACAAATTCATCCTCTGTGAACGTGACAAGTTACTTCCATGACAGTCTGGAAGATGATGAGAGCAGCATTGGTGACATTTCTTCTTACTCTGATGTTATGACGGAGCCACAGAAACAACCACACATCATTCCTGCCACAGGTTAGCTTACCTTATCAACTGAGAAGGAACAGGTCAACAAAATTGAAGTATGTGTTTTGATCCTGTTGGATATAGTCTTTTATGCAAGATAAATCAGTGAGATTTATCTTATATTTTATGTTATATATATAAATATTATATTTTTATTTGGATGTTTTATTTTCTTGGGCAAGTTTTTCTTTGTAATTTTATTGCATTGTTACCTTCATCTGCAACGAATTTTCTTCAAAATGCATACAAAGAGGAAGTATAACATTGTAAATGGTTCTTAGATGGCGGCGGCAGCAGTTTTCAGCTAGTAGGCCTGGCAAACGCTAGTGTGGACAATAGTTGCCTTGACTCACTGGGCGTTACTACCATGATGGTGGACGAGCAGCCTCTGACTGGCTCCTCGCTGCCCCCCAGCTTGGGGTTTGGGGACCATGCAGGTGTCAAGCCTCAAGAGGGAGCAGCAGCAGGAGTTGCATTGAAATCCATTGATTTATCTAATTTCCAATTAGTGCGGACGAGCACCGGACCAATCCTGGTCAAGCAAATGCAGAACAGCAATAAGGTGAGCTGGCTTACAACCCATTAATAATGTGCAAAACTAATATAGAATATTTGTTTACTTTTTACTGCTGTGAATGCATTTCTCTGTCTTGTTATGGTTCTTATTGGTGGGTATTATTAGCTCTAAATTGTAATGTGTGAGTTCTGCTGGGACCTCGTCAAAATTGAAGCAAAATGCAACTTTTTATCAAGATCCTTATTAACTGAAGAAACACATTTTTCATTGTAGGTAATTTATTAAGTGTTACGATGTTTTTTATCTGACTGCAGACATGATTTACCAGCATACAAATCATCTTGGTAAGATTTTGAACTATCGCTTTTTAATATGCATTCAAGGCTTTTTAAGCTGCAATTCTATTTTACAGCATTGTGATCTGGATATAAAACATGCAGTTTGAAGATACACATTTTTTAAGCATTGGCCCAAAAAAATAACACGTTACTTAGGTTTTTATTTAGAATCTTTAAACTATAAGTTAATTTTGAGAATATTGCTGTTTGTGGTTCAAGGAATTGAGTTTGTAAGAGATATTTTGGTAAACATGTAGAAGCTGAGCAATAGGAGGAGGCCAAAAATTTAGTCCCTGGATTGATGCTGAGGAAATGAAAAAGATAAACCAATTAAGCATAAATCTATATTTGAAATACTGTTATAGAATATATGGCCATTTTTAAATTGGGTGCATCTCGTCTCTTTTGATGTTAAGGATAATGGCGCTAATCTCCTAAGTTGTTTTGTAAATACATTAATTCTTAATTGTATTGAGGTGCTGACTACTTATACAACAAATTACCATGAACCTGAAATCACCATGCTTTCCATTTCAAATGCGGCCACACCGGTGAATGTGAAGAAATTCTTACTGATATGATCCCACTTTTCAAGGGTCGCCTTGCCAATGCAAATTGAAAGCGTTTGATTGGTCCAACATTTTCTAAAATTTTTTATTCGTAATAAAACTATTGATTCTCTAGCATTATGTGTAGCTATTTCTAAAATAGCGGCTTTGTCATCATTATTGAAATTATTACCTTTATTCCCCAATTTATTATCTTTTCAATTTAGATTGGGCTCTGTGTTGATCCATCCAATAATTCCCATAATTAATAAAATTGAATGAACTTTAAATAGGTACCTACCGGTATTATATTGAAAAATCTTGATTTCATAAATTCAATATGAAATCTATCCAAGAATATTTACTTACTTTAATTTGCTTAAAAATCTTCTTAATTTTCTAAATTAGTTTTAGTTTATTATGTATATATTTGAAATATATATATATTACATATATAGGCAGTAATCAATATTGTTGTTATAATATAGGTGTATTATTAGTTATAAAAAAATTTTCCTGATAGATGAAAGATTAAATAAGGCTGTTTAGTTCCATTGGACAATATTTTTTTCGAAATTTTGTTATTAGACAGCACATTTTTTGTGCCTTATCACTAATCACAAGTGATATGGTAGAATGTTCCTAAAGTGTCCCACCATTATCTTCATTAATCTCTATTTAACGTCTTCTATGACGGCACTTCTTTCTTTTGAATGGTACCATCAGAAGGATACTAATATTTACCATGTATTCATTTTGCAGGTGATATCTAAAGTGGTGATCAACAACACAAGCAGCAGCAGCACGCACCAGCAAATACGCTTGTTGCCAGCCACCAGCAGCACACGCACCATTATTTTAAGTGGCACCGGCGCTGGCGGCAGCTCAGCCAGAACAACGATGGCGGCGGTGGCCAGCAAGGACACATTGGGACCACCGCCACCCAGCACCACCAAGCTCACGCTGCAGCAGGCCCAGAAACTCGGCCTCATCTCCCCCTCAAAACTTGTACAGCAGTCGCCTACCAAGATCGTCATGAAACAAGTATGCAACGGCCACGTTTATGAGACAGTGGCTTATAGGGTGACTGTAATTAGATTTAATTACCATGTTAAAGAGGAAGGGTTAGTTCACTGTCATTTTGAATACCTCTTAAGTATATAATTAATATTTAGAATGAAAGACATTCATTTCAATTCAATGCTAAAAAAGTTTGAGTATATAATGTTCATGTTAAAAATGTAAAAGTTAGGAATTATCTTGCCAATAAGTATAGTAGGTATCCAATTGTCCCGCTCTTTAGCATTTTATTTATTTGTCCTTCTATAGAGACAAGTGCTTATCTATAAATGTTGGAGAGACACGCGCCGCGTGCCATGTTAAAAATATTATGGAAAAGCGCTAACTTTATGACTCATTTATGTGTAATAAGATCTCTGGAATTGCTGCTTGTGTCAGTAACAGCATTTTTCTAACGATAATGATACGCTTGCAGTTGTTATTAGTATTGATTATCATTATTAGGTTGGAGGCAGCAGCAACAATATAAGCAGCAGCCGCATTGTCCTGGCTCCTGGTGGGGGCTCCACTCCCCACCCCCTCCTCCTCAAGTCCACCCCCAAGATTTCCCCAGCTCAGCCCCAAGTATCGAGAGTAAGTGTGCTCGGTATTTACTTACTCTGGTGTGCACATAACAATTCATTTGGGTGTTATGGTATTGTACGCATTTACTCCTTAATTTCAGCGTTATATTGGTGGTCCCTTTTGAGGATTGCACGCTAACGTTGTTTATGGTCATTGTTTTCTGTTATACATTCATGTTGCTTAAATTTCATTCAAAAGCAACAGAAGTCAACATTTAATTGCTTGTTTTTTTTTAGTTTTCATCCTCCACAAATGTTTGGAAGATGTGATTGAAAATTTTTTGGTAACTTTCTCCAATTGTTTTATTTCCGGCATCTTTAAAAGATGTAAGGATATTCTTTGAGGTTTGAATTTTGATATTCTCTGTATTTTTTACTTCGCAACATGTGTACATAAGACTTAGCTAAATTACTACTTCTATTGCAGGACTGTGGGACAGTTAAAATTTTGCCTCCACCTAAACCCGGCGCGCAAGTGCAGAAAATTTTTATCCGTAATCCCAGTGAAGCTGGCGATGGCAGAGCATTGCAGCAGCCCATCATACGCGTCGCTTCCAGTGCTGTTGTTTCTGCACCCAGTATTGTCCTTAATAACAACAACAATAAAGATAGTGCTAAGGTGAGTTACTTATGCTACTTGTTATTGCGTCTTACATTTTGTTTGATGAAGAAACATAGATTTTCAAAGATGATTTTGAAGATTGCGAGGTACTGCTAAGCATGTTGACAATGCTCGTCTCGATTTAAGGTAACATGCTCAGAATAGCGCTTCAATATTGGTTGTAGAAGGCAGAGATAAAAATGACCTTCATTATAACAGGAAAAAACTTGTTTGAAAAGCTACCTTGTATTCTGAGCAAGCAAATTGGATGGTCCAAATATTTTCGTGAATATGAGTGCATGTTCATCGATTTAAAAGTGCCGTTTTAATGGATTTGTCTTATGTATTTGCAGACTGTGGGCATACGATTAATGAGTCCCATTAGCAGCCACAAGCCCATTGCTCCCGTCCCTTCTCAACAAATAAAAATACGACCAATCTCCATTGCACCTAATAATCAGGTATGAACTTCTCCTGCCTGCATTGATTTTAAGTTCTGATTATTTATTTCTCACATCTCTAAATAGTGAAAAATGTGTTGTGGATTACGCGAGAATTTTCATTTTCGTTTATGTTTAGTCATCACCACTAAGAAGCAAATTATATGAGTGGGCAACTGTGATAAAATGTTCCTGGTAGTTAACATGTAGTGAAATAAAATGTACGGTTGAATAAATGTCTATGGAGTGTTTGTGAACCTTCTTTCTTATATTTTTTTGACCCCTGGACATTAAATTTTGTATATAGTAACCATAATGGTATATGACCATATAGTAGCCATTAGAGCCCATATTCAATGCATCGTGGTTTATGTATCAGACGCAACGCCCGTGTTCAGTTGTTGGTTATTCACGTGAATCATTTGCTATGTTGAAAACCTTAATCTGATATGACAATTTGATAGTCCGGGGAGATGTGCACTGTTTTTCAGACTAGTCATTTTTAATACAAATATTCCTCTATTGACAGATTATCAATAAACCGCAACAACAGCAGCAGTGCGTCATCATTCCTGTGTCCGGGCAGAAGCAAAACGTCGTAATGATTCCCCTTCAATATCTCAGTCAGGTAAATAAATTCCATTTGCAGGACTTCAAATACATGTATAGGTAAAAATGGTTATGTCACCATATTCCATGGATAAAAGTTGCCATTGAATGGAACTTTTTTTTCCAAGTGTTTGGTACGAGGGTTTTATAGTTGAACGTAGCCTGTCAATGGAACCAAGTTAGATTGCTCTGTCTCCTCTGAGTAATCCTGACTGTTTAGAGTGGTGGTATCTATAAGATGAAAGAGTACAAGTGTAAATTTGAAAAAGGATGTTGTTGCGTCTGCTGACATGTCTTCTCATAAAGTGTGTCGCTTTTGAGAAATCTTTGAACGCACCGACTCGCATGCTTGAATATCTTGTGTTGTGTTGCCTCTTATCTGGGTGTCATGTGAAGTATTTTGTGTTGTGGTGTTCCTTCTTATCTGGGGTGTCATGTGAAGTATTTTGTGTTATGGTGTTACTGCAGGTGTTATTTGAAGTATGTAACAGTGATGATGAAGGAATTGGTATTGGGCAACGAGATCAGCTTGTTATTTAAAGTTGTTTGCGGTATGCAAATGCTCCCAACCACCAAATTAACCGACAACATTGAATTAACATAAAAAAATATGTTACTAATAAAATGTCCGCAGTGTTTCGTATGGTAACTAGTAATCTGGGGCCGCGGGAATTTAATGTAATAACAAGCCAGTTTGGGCTTTTATTTCCCTGGAACATATCATCACGGCAGATTGTATCTTATTTCGAGGGTTAATTCTTATAATGCCTAACGAATAAATGTCTTTGAGTTGATAAACAGGATAAATTGGTTCCGGTAAAATGTTTATAATCATAATACAGTTGTTTTGATTAATAAATTTTTGATCAGTTGCAGAGCAGCGCGCCGGCACCCAGCTCTGCCCCAATTATTGTCAACACGAGCGCCCCCTCCGTTGCTCCTCCCACGCCCTCCCCCTCCACCGCCCCCCAGTCCAAGCCCCCACCCCCTCCCAAGACGCTCATAGATGCTAACGGCATCAAGAGTCGTAAACCCTGCAACTGCAACAAAAGCCAGTGTCTTAAGCTGTGAGTTACTTACTTCTTCTCTGCTCTCTTTTGAAAATATTGTTAAGGAAATCTTTTCTTCCAAGCGCAACACTTCCTGATGTTTAGAATCATAAGCATTTTTTTAGCATTTTACTTCGTATAGTAACGTAATAGACGCAATACTTTCCACTTACTGAGCGAAGAAACAGGTTTGTTGGTTGATGGAAACCTAGAAGTTAATGACGGATTTATGCTCTAGACTTACGATATTAGAAAAATTTCAAGATAATATTGACTGTGAAACATTTCTCTTTGTGATTCTAACAGGGAAAGACTATTTAGAGCGTGTCATAGATTTTTTGTGTGATTTCAATTTTCAGATACTGTGATTGTTTCGCCAATGGGGAGTTTTGCAATAACTGCAACTGCAGTAACTGCTACAATAATCTAAACCACGAGGAGGAAAGACAAAAAGCCATAAAGTTGTGCCTTGACCGCAACCCGAGCGCCTTCAAACCCAAGATCGGCAAAGGAGGAACCAGCACAGAGCGTCGGCATAACAAAGGCTGTAACTGCAAGCGATCAGGCTGCCTCAAGAATTACTGCGAGTGCTACGAGGTGGGTTCTCTTCTGATAACAGATAATAATGCCTAATGAAAGTAGTAAATCCCGAGGTGTATTATTTCTTCTTCGTGAGAGAATGTCAAGTGGAAAGTCCAACGCCCATATATACAAATAATCTACGATACCCATAATTAGAAATATTAATTTTCTATACATTTAAATTTGTTTCGATTTAAATTTACTTATGTTCTTGTATGCATTATTATTAAGCGTACATTGAACTTGTTATTTTATCTTTTTTACATTTTCCTGCCTCAATTATTTACAATTTTCAGGCAAAAATCCCATGCTCGAACATGTGCAAATGTTATGGCTGCAAGAATGTGGACAACGCGACGCTGCTGGAACGACGGAAGCTGATGCAGCTTCCCCCAGACCCTTCCACCATCATGTCGAGCGCTGCTCCTGCGCACTCCTTAACGTCCAGCATAATGGACTCACTTGGCAGCATCGGCAGCACAAGTAGCCTCATTAGTTCGTGCAGCACTCATGCTGAACCTGAGAGCACCGGTTCCTCGGGGTTCTCGAGTGGTGGCAGTTTCAGCAGCACCAACAGCGGAAGTTTCTCCCGCAACAACAGCACCAGTAGCAATAATCATGGCGGCAGTAACGCCTTGAAAAACTTCCCTGTCACTGTGCCTTCAGCCTCACCCTCTAAATTTGGTGCTCTTAAGTAAGTGCCCCTTAATACATATGTTTATTATGTTTAGCTGCAATCAACCATGAATTTCGTTTACCAATTTATGTATTTTGGGCTAAGTGTTATGTGGGGGCTTGGCTTACTAGTTCAATTATTTTGAGAATCGGACTGTATTTATATGGGTTCTAATGAAGCAAGCCTGTGGTAATTGTTTAGAGTTTGCTTAACCCCTTAATCCTATTATTATATTCACCTTGTGTTCAGGGGTGTGGGAAGCAGCAGAGGGCCGTCTCCACCGTGTGGGGCCGTGAGCTACCGTATCAGCCAAGAAGTTGTGAGCGCCACATGTGGCTGTATTCTCGCCACAGCCGCACGCTCCCAGAAACAGGGTCTTGAGAGACGTCAAACAGAAGCTGCCATCATAAAGGAGTTTCACAATTGCATACAACACATCATACAGGGATGTATGACGTCACAGGCCAGAGCTAAAGGTGAGATCTACTGTACATACAGTGGGGGGAAACTTGAAAGTGAACTTCGTACACTTGAAAAATCGTATTTTAATGTATGTAAGTACACAAACTTAACAGGAAAAGGGATTTAAATTATGTATAGAGACGCATAGTATTCAAAAATACTATCAAAAGAAATTAAATCTCAATGCAACTAAAAACAAGTTTTGTACGAATACTTTTTTGACCCGAAGAAGTTAACATGTTGCATTAATTTTTGTTGCATTGAGATTTAATTTCTATTGATGCTATTTTTGAATACAATGCGCCTCTATACATAATATAACTCACTTCTCCTGTTCAGTTTGTGTACTTACATACATTAAAATACGATTTTTCAAGTGTACGAATATTTATTTCCCCCCACTGTATACAGGGAAGCTTGATTATCATGGACCGGTGCTGGTTGTGTGAAAGCAAGCTTTAGGTATCAAGGCTAATGTTCTGCTCTAATTATGATTGGTGAATTTGGCTGTTGGAAGGAATTTTTACGAAGCTAGGCCACACTCAAGCAGAAGATAAGTTTCAGCATATGTGGCTCCAACTTAGTGGGGCTGATGAAGTACCCTACTGGAACTAAGTACCTACATCTATGCTTGCACTACTGTATACTGAAAACGTAATTTCCTTTATAAATTTCTGTGTAGGCCTGTAAATTTGTTTCGAGAGCAAGTGTAAATTGATATGATAATAGGCACTATTATCTTGGCAGGTAGGTATATATTATTGCTACTGGAAATACCCTAAAGGAATGGTTTAAGGAATTTTGAAGGGCATTTGCTACATAGTTAAAGTACCACAAATTTTTACAATAAATTGAGGCTGAAATCTTGGTAGAAATAGCATTTTTTCGTTTTTCGGATCTGATTATATTGTTGCCTCGCCCATGCAGGTGAGTATTGACAAATCTGTTGATGATAGAGATAAACTCTCTTTTTTATCATTTTAATGTTCTGTATTTTTGTTATCTTGATGTGGCTAATGAATACTTTAATGTGCAGGTAACTGAAGGCGCCGTATCCTGATGCATCCGGCAATCCGGTTACGGTCAAATCCTGAGATACGTCTTTGCTCCCTCAAATTTTGCTGCCTCTTCAGACTTCGACTTCTTTTAATTCTCGTATAATTTTACTTATGTTTTCTATTCAGAGTCTTAATAATTATTTGTCGAACGTTCGTATTGGGCTCGTCTGTTAGCATAATTTACAGTGAAGTGGACGTGATTTTGTAATACTACCACTTCCATGCTTACCTCCATTATCAAGCACCGCTCCTTCTATGCTAGTGAATGATTTTATGTCTTTGTTTTTGTTATATAATCTGATGCTTTATTTATAATTTTAAGGTTACGTTCATTGTTGTGATCGAGAAACGTTTTATTTTTCTTTGGTTTCATTTAGGCATGTATGATGAGGTCGTTCATACAAGTCGTGTTGTGTTCAGGGCTTTAGAAAATTTACTCTTGATTTATTCTCAAATGGGATGAGTCACAAAGTCTTCTTGTTTGGCCAAATCTTAACTCAAAATTTGCATTCAATTGTTGATTTGCATTGTGGAATGAAATTGTTAAGAGATTTTATGTTATTTGAATACTAGATAATTTTAGCCTTATCCATCCGGTATTATTTGCTGTGAATTTGAATGTCGCAATCTCAGTAAAGGAGGGTTTTTGAGACGATACACACTGGCTGACCATCGATGATATTCGAATTTCATCAGGGCAAATTATAAAATTTATTTCAATAGCGATTTTAATTAATTCCTAATTCTTTTTAACTGGGATGGAAACTGTCAGCACTGATGAGTCATAATAATGGTGGCTTAAGATTGTCGCTTCAGCAGTCCTGGGATAAAATTAATGATAATCTACTCTGTTAGCGCGATGTTTCTATGGCTTTCTCTGCATGCTGCTCCTTTTTAGACGCTTTCACTTCCCTATGATGATGATGGAATATGCTTTTTACCATGAATTGTTATGAAATGAGGCATTATTAATTATACCAGTCAATAATAAATCAACTAACGATTATTAATGTTCGTCTCGACTCTCGAGTGATGGCACGGTAATGCTGACGTCGTTGATGGATCTACATAACACATTTTCAATCACGCGCAGCGTGTCGGGGGATACTAAATCATCTTTTATTGATATGCAGATGATGTCTCAAAAAACTTGATTCAATGCCGTTATCCAGCAGTTACGCGAATTATCAATTTTCTGACCGGAATCAATTGGCATGCGTATCTGGCACTATGCAAGATACTGATGGAATCATGAACTACAGTTTCAAGTACTTCCGACTATCTTCAGTACCATAGGTATTGACACGGCTTTGTTTAGAAATTATTAATACTGGTTAGGTGGAGAAGAGCAAACTTCCTCTACGTGAAGCTAATGATTGTTGCAACATTGCTTAGTGATGTTTTTCATCAATTGGTCTTTTTCTTTCGTTGACAATTCTGTTGCCCTTAATGCGAGTTTTTATGGGAACCCGTTTAATCTTCTAGGATATAAACACTAGTATATAGTGTGCAATATTGTGTAACGTTTAAAGTACGTCCATTGTAGCCATGCGAATTACACAAGCCTAACACGAGAAGCAGCTTCATGTTGTAGGGTTCGTGTACAGCTTTTAATTCAGAGATTATTTTTACAGGTGTGAATGGTGGTTGTCGACGCTTCGAGTTGAGTCGTTTTCCGATTTAAGCCTGCCTCGTGATTGTAAATTCTAATTTCCTGCTATCTTCCTGTAATAATTATTTTTTAAAATAATTTCAGCTTGGGACAAAAATTAAATAATTTGATATTAAAATTATGGAATCTTCATGCGCCGGAGACATTGAAGCGTTTCACGTCCCTATTATTCCTAATCCGTTAATTTTCCCCTTGAATTAAGGATTCTTCGTGGTCTGTGGAGAGCGGCTTGTTCTTATGAGTTTGACGCAAATATACCTAATGATCGCTGCGCTGGTATCAACGGTCTCCACTGTTGGTGCTTCTCGTTCTTTTACTTATGGTATGCGCTGTAACTTTGGTCTTGGGCTGTACAAAATGTAAATATGTACACGAGTAGATTTCGTTGACTGTCCACCGGCGAGTACAATTCTTCTATCTGTAAATTGCAATTGTAGATAGCGCCTGAAAATGTAATTACACTCTATTGTCAAATAGTTTTTAATATTATTTATTGATAATAAAAAGTTCGATTAATTTTCACAGTATTATTGACATGTAATAGGGAATAGGGTTACCTAGAACAGGCCTTGTCACATAATAACGCAAGACGAGGAACGAGCAGAATATTGAACATGACAAGCTGCGCACTGACAAAAATTTGAAATACAATCGTATATAGCAAAATGTTTTAAACTGCCAGCAATACTTAACTCTGACGTAAAACGTTTGAAGTTCATTCATAATCCTAATTTCAGACGCCACAATAAATATTCTACCTTTTTGTACAGAAATGATAATCATGTGGATAATAATTAAAATAATCTCGTCCAGTTGACCACAATGATAATAATTATCGAGTATGACGTTAGTCCCTGAAATCCAGGCCTCAGCGAGACAGAATTGTGAACGTCACTGCTTAGATTTGAGAGCTGCTGAGGCTCGGTTCATCGTACGCTCTTAGATTATGCTTATTTAGATCTCACTATAAAACTAAGACTACCATCTTGTCAACCTGTGAAAAGTGTCAGGTTGTTGGGCTTACTACAGTCAACAGATCAAATTTGATTTACTTAATATAAACTTAGGAGAATTATTTACCTGTTAGTTAATAGTCATCGCGCTGAAAAACGCTGCTTCGAGCGTTTGCTCGAAGACTGGGCTAGTGTTCGCCGAGCCTCGTTATCACGCTTTTGAGATCGGACACTACAACGATTAGAAGAGAGTAGAAAAGAGAATAAAAGAATAATTTAACAAGAAGCGCGAAGATCACTGGTAAATAAACGCATAATGGAAGAAGCGATTAAAAGAATGGCAACAGCAAACTGAGTATTCACAGATTTTTCTGGAAGTTCGACTGAAAACATTAGCCGATGTTGTAAACTCCAACATCGAGGGAAAATAGCTGTCAATACCATAAGGTCTGAACTACAAATATTTTTCTTAGAAGACAACCAGCACCTTCGTCCAATGTTCATCAGCAGAGTTCAACTTGACGTAGAACTTGCCAGGTGCGATGAGGACTTCAGCAAATGTTTGAGTTCCTTTGATACTCTGCAGGTATGGTAGAGAAGAAACATTCGCGTCTATATCTTCTTTAGTAGCTAAATAAAAGCGCGTGTCTGTGAGGGGTCGCAGCATAGATATTATCTCGGCGGCTGACTGATGATAGTTGTGGCCAAACTTTTTGACGTTGGAGTGAGTGGTCTTCTCGATAAGCTCCTTGACGTACAGCCCAGTGACGTCAGCCGTCAGGTAAGTGTGGTAACTAGCTGAGAACAACCACCGAATCTGTGCATTATTTTTCACTGCAAATTCGTTCATGTAGTAAAAGTTTACTTTATTCCTGAATTGATTGATGGGAGGGTCACTCACCACGAAAAGTTTAGTGTAGCCCATGAGGACAACATCGCTCAAAGCTTCTTGAAGGTGAGACCAAAGAACCGAAGTGCTGTGATCTCGCTGATCCGACAGGCTCGTGAACGAGTACTCTTTTTCGGCTGTCCACACGTAGCCGCTGAGAATGGAAATATTCTGGTCTACTGTGATGTGGTTGCCAGGGCTGCGGCTGTAAACTTTAGGGTTCTCGCACCACGTCACGTGAACCATAGCTTCGTCGAGCTTCAGCTGGCACCTGGCAAGCGCGGCTCGCATCACGCAGTACTTGATGTTCACGCCGTCCAGGTGCTCATCAAGACGTGCGAGGGCATCTTTAAAGGAACTAATCAAGTCCCCTGCCGTCTCCTGGACACTTTTCAAGGAACGAGCGAAATTTCCCTTCATGCTTTTCATCCACGTCAAACACGACACCTGGCGGTCTGGGTCCGAAACTCTGTCCAGACTGGCCATGAGACTAGCACGCAGTTTTTTGTCTACTAGTGTCGTCTCGAAGTCACCCTTGAAATGTATCACGTTATGTTCTACTAAGTTTTCGAACAATATTTCAGCTGAGCCACAGGTCAAGCAGCTAGAAAACCCTCGAGCAATGGCTGATTTCCTGACCATTGAGTGCGGCAAACACTTAGCAAACATCTCCAAGTTGCAATCAACCGCGTGGGTCGCAAGGAACCTCTGATGGAGGAGCCCAATAAATTGATCGCGATAGAGACCGAGTTGCGTGGCTTCTTTGCCGTCACCCAACTCCGCATCGGCGCTGGCACCCTCTTCGGTGTTGCTGCAGTTGTACAAAGTTCGCTCCAGATACGTCGAGTCTTCCACAAATTTCAAGACTTTCTCACGGAGATTCGGAGGCACGAATTTGATATCACAGACGCCAAGGGTTTCAGATAAACTTTCAGCTCTACATTTTAAGAAAATATCATAGATGTCGTTGTCTCGTACCTGCACATCCTCATTTGATACCACAGGACTGGAGAGCCGTACTGACACCTCCGGCACATAATCCTCATCTCTTAATTCTAAGGGGATTTTCTTCAGATTCTGCTTCTTCTTTTCAGAGGGTGAAGTTGACGCTTTTCTCTTTGTTGAACCCTCGTTCACAGGTTGGTGAGAAGTCTTTGAGTTTACCAGAGGATTCGTGGAGTGTATTTCAGGCAATGGGTCAGAACTGAGATTCATTTTAGCACGCAATCGCGCAAATGCTTGACCTTCACGAATAGCACTTAGTCTAAGCGATTCAAGATCATCATAAGAAAAACTCTGAATGGGATTCGTATTATAGGAAGTCGGAGTTGTTATTGGCGCGTCAATCTTTATCTTCGATCGAGGTTTGATCCTTGGTACGTTTCCTCTAGTGGATTTGACGGCAACCTGCCGTTTTTTTGTGACTTCGTAAGTCACAGTATCTGACGAACAGGCAGAATTAGAAACAGTAGCCTTCTTCAACTTGACGATTGCTAAATGTACAGATTTTTTCTGAGCTTTCTTTGGTAAGGATTTAGCTATCATATGCGTTGTTTGCGGGCAGGTTGAAATTGCAGAAATCATCTTATTTTCGACAGAAGATGGGTTCTTTATTCTTTCCCCATTCACAAGTACAGGTGTCGCTCCGCATGAATCGTTCTCAATCTGCAGTGTTGAGTGGGAAGAGCAGTTAGCAGTCTGGCTTAATGTGTCTAGTGGTGATTTATTGCCGTCATCAAGACGAGCAGTGCAGCTCTCGGACTTAAGTTTGCCACTCAAGAGACTTTCATTTAAATTAGGATTATTCAAGACCTCCTCTACATAGCGTCGGTATGTCTTGTCTTCCGCAGAGTCGACGTCGATAATGACGTCTTCAGCAGGATTGTCGAGGCGCTTGAGTCGATAATCAGGAAGCTTGAACATGGACACGTCCGAGTTTTGGCCCAGTCTCTCAAGTTCTTCTTTCAAGTAAGCAATTATAGCGCGATCTCTCCTGATGACACTCTGGTAATATATGAGTTTGCTGGTCGTCCGCTTGCACATCCGTTGCGACTTTAGATATTTATCAATACTAACTGTATCGGACTTTCTTTTTATGGGGAAATTGAATCCCCTGAGGTTGTTCCCAGTACATGGTGAATCGACGTTAACGGCCTTCGGTGGAGCAGGGCGATAGAGATGGCGAAGGAGATTCATAGGTCGAGATTTTGTTGTACCTGAAACAAATTCCGTGCTTAACCTTATGACCTTAGAAGTTTAGGACTTCTTGGTTCAGAGTCACGAAGATGCGCCGCCTTAACATCACATAAAAATTTTATTTGCTTCAAGTTCCGTTTGGAAGGCAGAAGTATCATCACACTTGTCTCGGTCGTGCATGGTAATGACTACTCTGAACTCTCAGAAAGTACAGTGTAGTAATTCTAATAACAATCATAAATTTAACCTTGATAGTTAATTCAGTGCCTGCATATCAGCAACTATTTGTGATCATTTGACATCTTCTGCACAAAATTATTTGTCAGTGTTAGACTGAGTCAAAACTACGTTGTCTGGCTAACCATGAATTTAAGCCTATTTTTTCATTATAGTAAAACTGGGATCGGCGCATGCTCATCAAAAATTTTCCAGTTTTATTTGGCGACATAAAATTTCAAATGCCCTGGTCACCAGCTGAAGGTATATTTTGCATGCTCTTAATTTCAAACAAAAATTCGAAGCAAAGTATTAAAAATTTTTGAAACCAAGAATTTTTTTAGAAAGATTTTGAAGAAATAAAATTTTGAAATTTACTCATAAAAATGCCATGAAAAATTAGCTCTTAGTTACACTACTCACGGATATGGCTGCTGTTCAAAGTATGAGACCCAACCTGAAAAGATTTGTATTGCAGAATTTTAAATTGCCAGATGATATGGTAGATATTGGCTGATTAAAAAAAAAAAAATTTCTATCATACAACTTTAATGTTATGTTTCTTATTTGAATAACTATCATTTTAATAAGGATCAGAGAAAAAAATAATCAGTTATTGCCAAATGAAATTTGATCTACTTTCAACTCACCATCTTCCCTTCGGAATGCTCTAAGTGGTCTTGACAAGTGTCAGGGGCGTCTCGAGGCACTGCTGGAGTACTGCTACCTTCATGGCTCAGTCCATTCACACCAGAAATAGGAAGTTGAGCTAGGAATGTTTCCTCCCCCAATGATCCAGCATTAGGGTTAAGAAAGTGCAGGGAGTTTGACATGCTTGTAAAGGTTTGTGGGTCAGAGACTTGAGCCGAGTTTACGCCAAGTGAACTTTCGCTGCTGCTATCAGCATGCCAGACAGGAGAAGAAGTGGCGGCGGCAGCAGCAGCAGCTTTAAATGTAGGATGGCCATATGTTTTAGTAAGCAGCTTTCTCCTCATGCGGTATTTTTTCCTGTATTCAGTTCGTCGCGCTACAAAGTGAGGGTCATTTTTCATCTTATAATATTGAAGTCGTCTCTTTTCACGCCGAGCAATGTCAGCAGCAACACCTGAAACTTCAAATACAAATATTGTGATGTTGGCTTAGTTCCTACTACTGCTTGATGCCACGGCCTACAATTTGAGTCAAAATACATAATAATGTTTAAGTATCAAGTTCTGTTACAGTTGCTTGAAGATCTTGAAGTTCACTAGGTAGCTTATAACTCTCACAATTCTTATTACCTACTGCAGAAAAAACTAATGATTTTTCCAAGAATTCTAAATCAGATTAAGTGAAAATTGTTGTCAAGAAGAAAATAATCTTGGAGCCAATGAAAAAAATTAATAATTTTAGTCAATAAAAAGTGCACCAGATAAAAACATACCTGAAAGACCCAGCATCTTCCGTTGTTTCTTGCGCTTTTGGAAAAAAATTACAGGCATTCAATAACCAACACACAACAAAGAAGAGTTGATGGTATCAACAAATAACATTAAAAAGTCAAATTTGGTCTAAGGACCACAGGTTCCAATAGAGGTGACTGGTTTAATGCATTAGTGGACATTTCATTCAGAATTTCATCAATAATCTAAGGGAATGAATACAATAATTATGTATTAGCTTCAACATATATTTCAAAATAAGGTTATAGTTATTAATTTCAAGTTAAATTAATTTAGATTTTCATATCAAACAAAATATCTAGCTTCATTGTCAGACTAAACAATGATAGTGAAGCTCAAGAAGAATTACCTTGAATACATCTGAAAAGAGATGAGAATGAGCAACATTACTGATCCCAGTGCTCTTAAATACAATTCCGTCACACTCTTTGCTTACATCTTCTGCTACGACATCTGCTACCTGTGAAGAATCAATAAGCTATTAGCATGAATACAAATCAAATAATAATTCATGTAATGAAGATCTATGAATTTGATTTTAAAAATTATTTGAAGAATAGAGCATCATCAGTTTGCCACACTAGTGTAATTTAGCCAATAGTTGCTAACAAATAATTGATACATCTTGTCATCTTGTCATGGTAATATTTTGTCATTGATAGAACCACTACGAGTCATAACTGCTTACCTGTTGATCCCAATTATTATCAGAACCATTACTGTAGTTGTGAGGTTGCTGTGTCTGTAGCTCCTCTTGTTTCTCCAGCTCCTCAAGCTCCTTAGTAAGTTCTTCATCAAGGGAGCAGTTGCTGTCCACTTCCCAGATATTCTGCAAATAAAAATAAGTTTATCATGATCACACTAATTATAATTATTGCCAATTTCTAATTACAATAAAGCACGATGAAAAATATCTTAGAATTGATCAAGTAATGCCAAATAGAAACATCTATCCATCTTAAAAAAGAAAATCCAATCAATCATAACTTATGAACTGGTCCTAAATGTCTAGGTTAAAGATGCCAGGACAAAATTCTGAAGCTACAGAATTTATTTTTGAAGTGGAAGAAGTTTCAACGGATAAGTAACGCACAAAGATGCCAAATTTTAGAGACTAGAGCCAGAGAACCTCAACTGGATCATCACTAAAGTAGAAGTACCGTACTGTAGTTATTTTTTTTTCATTGCATGTGTATATTCATTCTACTGCCAAATTTATCACAGCATAATTTCAACATAGTTATTTAGTTAATTTTTCAGTCATATGCAGGCATGGAAAATATCTACCTTTTGAGCTAAAACCAGAGCTTTCCAACTATTTTTGGAGCTGCAAGATTCCTGCTAGATGTATTAGCTCCTATTTAATTGTTAAATAGAAGTGCACAATTAGGCTGCAAGATTCCAAATCTATAAAAAATTTGTCACTTGGACCCTTAGGAGCCACAAGATTTCATTCATAAGTAGGAAAATTCCAATCCAGTGTGCAAGTTTGCAAATTATTCATCTTCACTCATTTCAGCTTTTGATTAATGGTATTCTTGCTACATTATTTATTCAGTTAACATTTAAGTTCTCTTCAAGGAGTATTTTAAGGGGAGCATCTGGGTCCAAAATCGACAATTTGACTTTTCCAGTTTTTAGTTTCATCTTAAAGCTGACATTCTGACCTATCCAACGGTACCGTCAAACGGGGTAAAAAGGGACGGGCGGGGTAAATAGGGATGTGCGTCCCACATTTCGTAGAAATGTTGTAGCAGCTAAACTAATCAAAATATTGCAAAACTAAAAATAGTGGTGTAAACGTCAACATTTTTACTGTCTATTATGTATAAAGCTAGTCAAGAAATCAAACATTTACTATCCCTAAAAAATCGTTGAATAAAAGTGTGAAAAGTGCGATTTTGGAAAAGTACCCCTTCTAAGGTCTGGAGCAAAAAAAAAATATTTGCCATATTAAAAATTTTACTTACATAAAAGTTGCACCCAAGTGTCGGCTTGAAAACGTAATTGACACAATTTGCCTATCTCATTCCCAAAAAATGGCAGCCATTTCTGCGCGATGGGGTAAAATAGGACACCCCCCCGGGGTAATTAGGGACACCCTTAAAAATGCATTTACAGTAGAACATCAGTTAGCAAAGGCTCCAGTTAACCAAAAAATTGATTAACAACAAAGAATTTTGATTACATTAACCTTGCTTGGCAAAAAAAAAATTCACTTATTGAAAAATTAGTACATCATCAGTCATCACAAAATTGTACATAGAATGCTATATATAGAATTGTGCAGCGGGCATCATAGAATGAAAAGTAATTGACCTAAACTATGATTTATTTCTTCAAAATATATGATGGTTGTCACTAAAACATTATTTTCTGTTCCAGGTATGTTTTTCATGATCTTTTTTGTTATAGTGAAATCACTAGACTCGATTAAAATTGTGCGAAATTACAAACCATCCTGCAAGCTTACAGATACAGAAAAAATGCTACATGGCTGCTGATATGAAGCTTGCAGTGGAGAAGGTTGTTGTCAATGCTCAATGGCATGTCCATGGATACAGTAATATCACATTAATAATACGGTACTAATTAATGAATATGGTAATATATCAATAAAGGAAAAACAAGTAAAAATCACAGAAAATGTCATTCATTTTAAATCTACATCATCTACAATGAAAGAGGAGGACTTCAGAGTACTGTTAGTAATGGATGAGTACACTCTGCATGCTTCAAACGTTTAAAAATTAACTTTTATTGCAAGTGTCCCGGATTACCCCGTTCCCAGGGGTAAATTGGGACGGTTTTATTTTGCGTCTGGCACCTTACGAATAGCATATGGAATTTTTTGAAGATACCATTTGATAGCCCTTGCAAAGAGCTATAAAATGAGCCTAAACTTGTTTCTGAAATGTTTTATGATAAGAAGATATTAACAAAAAACGCTCAAAACCATCCCTTTTGACCTCGTTTGACGGTACCAAAATCATCTCTGTACGTTGATTTATGCGTTCACGACAGATCGCGAAAGTGCAAGGGTTGGTGGAGTTCTTTAACATTTAACATAGGAAGTAAATGGCTCAGTGCACCTTAAATAGCTACCGGTAGTCTTCACACTCTCCAATCCAGTAACCCTTCAACAGTTCGCTCAGTTGTTCCCACCATCCTTGACGGAGATTTAGCTCCAGTATCTTCTGGTCTTGCATCCTAGCAACCTTGAATGCTAATTTCGAGATGCCCGGAAATTTGTCGGGCTCTACTGAACAATCACACTTATTGTCACTGGATAACTATCTCCTACAGTTTTGAAGCTACAGCAATGAGAGATATACCATTTGATTTGCAAATGAACGATCTAGAGATTGGTCGTAGCTTTTTTTTCAATTTCATTATAGTTTTGAAAATATTTCAAAAATAAGGGGGGTCAGGGAAATGGGAAAATTCAAAATTTTTTGAAAATTTTACGAAAAATGCCCCCACACCTGCAAATATTCGAATTAAAAAAAACTACAAAGAATCAATAGATATGGTCTTTACGCATTGAATGATATGCGTCTTGATGTTGTAGCTTGAAAATCCTAGGAGATTTAGGTCCCTAGGATTTTCCTAGAATTCTAAATCCTAAGAGATTTAGAATCCTAGGTTTACTACAGTAGTACCCCCTTTTTGGCCATTTTCTAAGAATTTCACATTTTCTTTTAAATTTTACATGAACAAAAAAAGTCTTAGAATTACGTTTTACATATGTGTACCAAGTTTCAAAGTGATCTGTCCGTAAATAAAAAAGTTTTTCTGGGACCCAGATGCTCCCATTAAAAGAAATGTGCCAGCAAGATCTTCAAATATTTGCTCACTTTAAACCTTGACATGCAGCTCAACACAATTTCTTGAGCTCTAACATACTGTTAAATGGGGTAAAAAGGGACGGTTTTGAGCGTTTTTTGTTAATAACTTCTTACCATGAAACATTTCATAAACATGTTTGGGCTCATCTTAAAGGTCTTTTGCAAGGGCTATCATATGGCATCTCCAAAAAAATTCCAAATGCTATTTGCAAGATGCTAGACGCAATATAAAAGGCTCCTGAATTAATCTGGAAATGGGGTAAAAAGGTACCTACACTTGAAATAAAACTCAATTTTAAACATCTGAAGCATGCAGAGTGTACTCATCTATTACAAACAGTACTCTTAAGGGGACCGACTACCCTCCAGAAAAACTTCTACAGTTATTATCCGATCATCATGAAACTTTACATACATACGTAAAATGTAAAAATAAGAACATTTTGTTTTTATAAATTTTTCGAAAAAATTGATAGAAAACGTGAAATTCATAGAAAACGGCTAAAAAGGGGTACTTTAGAAAATCTATCTCCTCCTACAAATATCATCCTACAACATCGAGACACGTATCATTCTGTTCGTAAGGACCATACCTATAGATTTGATGATCATTTTTCTCATTTTCAACTTATTTTTTTTATGTGCGTTTTATCCCATTTTTCTCATTTTTTTTCATTTTTCCCCCCTCCCCTCCCTTCCCTTCTCCCCCATATAAAAAACGAACCAGACAGAAATTCAAAAAAATGATCATCAGTTCGATAGGTATGGTCTTTGCGAGTCGAATGGTATGTGTCTCATTGCTGTAGCTTGAAAACTGTAGGAGGAGACAGGTTTGCCGTGCGACCAATCGGAGGTTTTCAGGACGCCCAAAAAACAACCGCGCAACACGTAAAATGACGTAAAAGAGTCGTAACGTAGCCAACATACCGCAACCAAGCCTTAAAACTAAGTGAGGAAGGCATAGAGCGAGTGGCTGCACACCTTTCACCTCACTGTCATGATGGGCACTGAAAGACCTGGCTGCATCTGGCAGTATATCAAGTCATGCCCCGTAATTAATGCCTTAGGAATTTGTTAAGGCCGCCCTCCACCGCCCCCCGTTCCATGGGGCGTAGTGAACGTAAAAATGGAGGTAGAAAGATGATTCTGCCACCAATGGAATCGTCAGAAAGTAAGCTTTAAGATGAGTATGAGCACCGGATAATGCCATGATTGACCGCTTTACGTCAGACGTTCCTTTTTAGTGTGTCCACCCTTCTAATTAATCCCATAGGCTTTACTGAAGGGCTCTAAAAACTCCCTCCCTTTGGGGGGCTGTTACGAAATCATTTTTTGACGTAGAGGGATGATTCTGGTACGGTTGGATGCGTCAAAAGAAAGCTTTAAGATGAGCACAAAAACCGGAAAACGCCAAAATTGAAAATTTTAGGGTAGTCGGTCCCCTTAAGTCCTCCTCTTCCTTTGTAGATGATGTACATGTAGTATAAATGAAATTTTCTCTGATTTTTCTTCATTGATATGATATTACCTTATCCATACATTACCATATTATTAAATTGATATTACTGTATCCATGGACATGCCATTGAGCATTGACAAACGACCTTGTCCACTGCAAGCTTCATATCAGCAGCCATGTAGCATTTCTTCTGTATCTGTAAGCTTACAGGATGGTTTTGTAATTTTGCACAATTTTAATCGAGTCAAGTGATTGCACTACCGTCAACTGGGGCTACTCGGGACGATTTTGAAAGTTTTTCATTCATAACTTCTTACCATGAAACATTTTATAAACAAGTTTAGGCACATTTCAAAGCTCTATGCAAGGGCTTCTCCAAAAAAATTCCATATGACATTTGTAAGGTGCCAGAAGCAAAAAAAAAGAGACACTTGGAATAAAACTTAATTTTAAAACATTTGAAGCATGCAGAGTGTACTCATCCATTACTAACAGTACTCTGAAGTTCTCTTCTTTCATTGTAGATAATGTAGAGGTAGAATAAATGAGATTTTCTGTGATTTTTACTTGTTTTTCTTTATTGATATGATATTACCATATATATCAATTACCGTATTATTGATGCAATATTACCGTATCCATGAACAGGCCATTGAGCATTTCAACTACCTTGTCCACTGCAAGCTTCATATCAGCAGCTTTATAGCATTTTTTCTGTATCTGTAAGCTTACAGGATGGCTTGTAATTTCACACCATTTTAATTGGGTTAAGTGAATTTACTATAAAAAAAAATCATGAAAAACATACCTGAAACAGAAAGGAATGTTTTAGTGACAACCATCATATGTTTTGGAGAAATAAATCACAGTTTAGGTCAATTACTTTTCATTCTATGATGCCTGGTGCACAATTCTATATATGACATTGTAGCCGGGTGGTTATTTCAGTATTTTTCATCGCAAACCAAATCTGTTATTCATTTGTTTATTCAATGTATATGTTCTAATTCAATACCAAATATTTCTCTTTATTTTCAGGCACGAGAAAAATTCCAATAATTATATTATTCATGCATGTGCTTGATCAGTGACATTGTAAAGTTCTAATAGAAGCAGGCAGATTAATGTCCAATGCTCTGACGACTGCAATTGCCTTGGTGAGTGCTTGTTAGAATCCATATTGTATAAAGCTTTTAAAACCAGGTATGTTAGTGTTCATTCAGCTTAGTTTCAATTCAAGTTTAATTTAGCTAGTAAAAAAATGGCATCATTTATAAAAAAAAAGTGGTCTAAGTTACCTCATTTTACGGTAGTAAAAATGTTGAACTTTACACCACTATTTTTAGTTTTGCAATATTTTAATTAGTTTAGCTGCTACAACATTTCTACAAAATGTTGGCGGACTGTCCTGTATTACCCCGCCCATCCCTTTTTACCCCATTTGACGGTATTTATTTGTGGATATTTGAATTACTTCAAGATTTTTACTAGAATATTGCAGCTTCAAAATCATAGGACTGTTTAATCTCACAGCTACTAAATCATATATATAGGTACCCTATATAGGGTGGTTAATGAAAATAGAAGTTATCGATTGATTTAAATTTTGGGGGTCAAACAATTTTTCAGATGATGTTGGTTGATCAAAATGAAGGTTTTAGGAAGTAATTTCAACTTATTAACAATGTTTCAAAAGTGACAACATTCATTTTCAAGTTATAGAAAGCATTGAATACCAAAATTTTGGCAGAAATAAGAAGGTAACGGTACATAAAACACATAAATGTGATGCAACATGAAAATTTGTAACTGTGAAAATAATTCCTATACAATCGCAAGGTTCAAAAAATCTGGTGGCTATGTGATGTATAGATTGAGTCTAATCCATAGAGATGAGGGCTTCAGCTATCATCAGTTGGATGATGTTGGGCCACTCCATGAAGACAATGCTGGTGAGTGACTGAGTGGTGGGTTCCTCCAGCACAGTGGGAGTGATGGTCTTGTTGAGTTTGACATTAATATCAAGGGTATCATAGAGCTTTTTGAATTCATCACAGAACTTGAGATGAAGCTGCTTGATTCTAATACTTTGAGACCTGGTATGGTCGTAAGCTTGTTTCATATGGCAGAATAAAAGGCTGCTCAATGTCATAGTAATTACTCCAATGTAGTCCAATTAAGGGGAGTGTCTAGGGTAAAATTTTGGATTTCGGCTTTTCCGGTTTTTAGTCTCATCTTAAAGCTGACATTCTGATCTAGCCAACGGTAGAGATGCGACGTAAAAAAAACAAGTTTTTTATTGTTTTTTTTTTAGAAAAACATAAATAAATGCAAATAAATCCATAATCACTTTACCTGAGGGCCACAGGATGATAGGTGACAGGTCTATGCTGTATCTTAAAATTCCTAATATCATTGAATGACAGCGAAGTCATTTGTATTGCATCATAGCTACTTGCCTATTGCATCATCTTTCAATAAACAAGTGCAGCTGTTGCAGCTGTTGAACGCTCGTTCAGCAGGCACTCGCACGTGCACTCAGCGAAGCGGAATAGATTGACAGCAGAGAGGGCGGGCAAATTGGTGTATATAGGGCATAACCTACAATTGATCGACGATGCCGATAATCTGTCTCTTATACACATCTAGATGTGTATAAGAGACAGCTTCTTGAGGACNTTTGGCCGTTTTCTAAGAATTTCACGTTTTCTTTCATTTTTTCGAAAAATTCACACGAACAAAAATGTCTTAGAATTCTATTTTACATATGTGTACCAAGTTTCAGAGTGATCCGTTTGTAAATAGCCGAGATAAATTTTACCCTAGACGCTCCCCTTAATAAAGAAGTCTACAACCTACTTTGAAGCAGATTTACAGATTACACCAGATTCTTGAATAACTCCTGCTGTTTTGCTAGGGATGTTGCTGCATATAGTTTGAGATTTGATGTCATGGTTGAGGTTGTCACAGCCTATAAAATAATTGTGAATATTGAGATGAATTGGCTTAACTTTTATGCTTTGAGACCAGGTCTGGTTGTGAACTTGTGAGCAAGCATGGAAAAATCCACCTTTAGGGCCACAACTAGAGGTTTCCCGCCATTTCCGGAACCGCGAGATTTCCGCCAGATAAATTACCTCCTTTCCAATTGTTGACAAAAGTGCAGAATTGGGCCGCGACATGCTGACATTCCAAATTTGTTAAAAAATCCTCACATTGGAGCCACAACTCCTACAAGATTTTAGAAACAAGTACAAAAATTCCAATCCTGGACTTGTGAGCTTGTCCCATGTGGCAGGATAAATCATTAAATGGCTGCTTGATGTTGTAGTTACTCCAATTACTCTGATGTAGTTCAAATAATTAAAAAGTTCATAACCTTCTTTTAAGCAAAATTTTAACATCAAATCCCAAACTATACACAGCAATATCCACAGCAAATGAGGTCTTTTTCAACAATCTGGTGTTATGACTGTTATCTATAAATTTTGCTTTAAAAACATGGTAACTGATGCCTGTGTCTGTCCAATGCGGACTCAGGACTGTCCTAAGGCTAATTGGACTGTCTAATTAGGAATATTTTGCAGAATTGTCCATTAATTGCAGGTAAAACCTATTGATTTATGGGCTAGCCTATTTTTGAAAATTGTAGGTAGGCAAAAATGTTTCATTTTCCTTACCTTGTATTAAAGAAATTGGACAAGGCTACAAGACCCATGGTCAGGAAGGTGCAGCGTGTACGCCGGAGGTTCGTTTTCGGATGTACGCCAGTGAAGAAAGTTGCCAATATGCTTGCTAAAAACGGAAGTGTAACCCTCGCCAATGCTGCATGATCGACACAGGCACACGTACTTTACGATTGATGCCTGGCGATCGTCACAAACACATGTGCTTTACGTTTACGATCTATATAGCTGATGCCCAATGATCATCACTGATGCGCGCTCCTTGCAATCAAAGTGGCCGATGCCTAATGATCAACACAAGCGCGCGTGATTTACGATCGGTTTAGCCGATGGCCAATGATCAATACTGATGCCCGCTCTTTGCGATCAAAGTGGAAGATGCCTAATGATCGACACAAGCGCGCGCGATTTACGATCGGTTTAGCCGATGCCCAATGATCAACACAGAAGCGCGCTCTTTGCGATCAAAGTGGAAGATGCCTAATGATCGACACAAGCGCGCGTGATTTACGATCGGTTTAGCCGATGNCCCCCGGCCTGAGGATTGATAAAGCCAAGCTTTAACTCAAGACCAATTTTCAAGACTGCAATCTTCTCTTGTGTATTTTTGATTAGATTTAGTTCACTCATTATCCTGGCCCAGTTTTGATCATTTGCTAGTTATCCTTGTTTATTCTTTCCTGTTCAACCAGTTTGGGCTGCTGGTTGTTTATGTTCTCATGCTAGGTTCACCCCATCACTCACAGCCCTGGGCTGTCCCATCTTCACTAACCTACTAACCATCATATTTCACCGTCATGTACCACTGATTCTATTTAATATATTGTTGCCTGGTTCTTCCTTTGTTTGATCTCCTGAGTTTGTTTTTATTCTGTTCCCTGTGCTGGTACTATACCGGCCAGACCGTCGACCTTTAGAGGGGCTGACCCCCAACAATGTAATAAAAATTCTTTATTGTTAATTGATTTTTCATTAACTGGAGCCTTTGCTAACCAAGGTTATACTGTAAATGCAATTTTAGGGGTGTCCCTTATTACCCCATTTTGCGGAAATGGCCACCATTTTTTCTTGGAATGAGATATGCAAATTCTGTCAATTACGTTTTTTGAGCCAACACTAGTGTGCAACTTCTATGTAAGTAAAATTTTTCAATACAACAAATATTTTTTCTGCTACAGACCTTAGCAGAGGTACTTTTCCAAAATCTCACTTTTCACACTTTTTTTCAGGGATTTTTCAGAGGTAATAAATGTATGATTTCTCAACTTGCTTAGATACCGTAAAATGGGGTAACTTAGACCGGCGGGGTAACTTAGACCACTTTTCGTTTTTTTAACAAAAACCCCCACAACTCAAAAACTATTTGA
>NW_025942364.1:0-1291 GCF_000764305.2 Hyalella azteca
AATGAGGGGAGTGAGGGGAGCAGTTTAACGCAGTCGTAAAACTGGGCCAAATAAAAGGGAGTTTTTCATCCACGCGCCGCCGCTGAATTATGCAGCAGCCGCGCTGGCGAGGGGAGGGGTGAGAGAGGGATGGAGGAGAGGGATGAAAGAGAAGGATGGAGGAGGGAGATTGAAGAGAGGGATGGAAGAAAGGGATTGATAAGAGGCATGGATTGTTGAAGAGATGGATTGAAGAACGGGATTGAAGAAAGGAATGGAAGGAAGAAATGGAAGAAAGCAATGGAGGATAGGAATGGAAGAGATGAATTGAAGAGAGGAACATAAGGGAGAAATGCAAGATAGGAATGTATAAGAGAATAATGGAAGAGAGGAATTGAAGAAACGAATGAAGGAGAGGAATCGAAGAAACGTATGGACAAGAGGAATGGAAGAGATAAATTGAAGAGAGGAATGGAAGAGATGAATGGATGGGAGGAATGGAAGGGTGGAATGGAAGAGAGGAACGGAAAAGCGGTATGAAGAGAGCCCAATAATGCTCTATTTATTTAATCATGTTATGTAATTAAGACATAAAAGTGAGTGGAAGACGGTCGATAAGTGAAAATTAACCTGCAGTAACTTTCCCTCCTTATCGCATTTTCCTTTTCCATCGAATTTTCCTTCTCTACAAGAAAATAAACATGTTTTATTGTAACATGTTTCACTAAGAGAAATTAAAAATATTAACATTTTAACAAAGAAAGGAACTGGAAGAGAGGAAGAGAAGAAAGGGATGAATCAGAGAAGTTGATGAGAGGTATGAAAGAGAGGGTTAGACCGATGCAAGAGAGGGATGGAAGAAGGAATTGATTCAAACATCAAAATGAGAAGAAAGAAGCATCTATAATCAGGCTCACGACGAATCTATTTCGCCTCCGGTCCCCGTTTAATATTTTTCTCCAGCACTGGAGCTCATTAAGGGCATCGTCTTAATTAGCTGCTAATGAGAAGCTTATGGGCTCCAAGTGAGCATCTCATGGCCGCCTAATAAGCGTCTCATGGGTGCCTAATGAGAGGCCTCGGCAGTCGAAACTCATTAGCGCAAATGAATCTCTATGTCGCCAGACGCTGGCGCCAGACATGACGGCACAGAAATTGCAACTTTAAAAAAGTAAAACTTGAAACGTTACAAGTTTTATTAGAGCACCTGTCAGTATTCTATATTATAGTATAATGTCGTGTAATATAATATAAAATAATATAATATAATATAATATAATATAATATAAATGTGTATAAGAGACAGACATCA
>NW_025942364.1:1348-75410 GCF_000764305.2 Hyalella azteca
AGGTTGGGGAGAGGGGAGGGGAGGAATTGGACGTTGGGGAGGGGAGGATTAATTGAACATAGTGATTAATGTTCACTGGACATTAATTTGTTCATTCCTAAGCATGAATAAATAAGCTGTAAATTTTAATACAGGAAAATTTGACAAATTGCGTGCCTGACAAGAGCGCTTATCGCTCGTCTGGCAACCGTCAAGGCTTGTCGAATTGGTTTGGCAAGTTGTCGAAGCTTGTCTGGTGAAGTTGACAAGCCATTACATCATCACCACATCTCATTATACATCATTACACACAGTCTCGTTGCTGCAATGGCACTGAATATACAATTTAAATATACAACACACTGATCATACAAGACAAATGTGTTCTCCCACTCAGAATACGCACAACAAACTGAACTCGCAAGAAAAATGTGTACTTACACAAAGGCTACATACAAGACACTGAACACACAAGACAAATGTGCACTCCCACTCAGGAAACATACAACACACAGAAACACACAAGACAAATGTGTACTTCCACACAGAATACATTCAACACAGAAACACACAAGGCACACAGAAGCTAGTGTATTGTGTGGGCAGATCAGACAGAGGAATGCGTGACAAACCACCGCTCTATGGCATCCGCGGTCACGCCTATACTGTCAGTATACTGGCCAGTATACGTGCAGTATATCACGTACACGTGTTTATGTTGTTATACTGTCAGTATACTGGCCAGTATACGTGCAGTATATCACCTGTCTCTTATACACATCTAGATGTGTATAAGAGACAGGCCGTGCACTGCCCGCCACCTGCACCAGCTGCCGTGCACTGCCCCACCACCTGCACCAGCTGCCGTGCACTGCCCCACCACCTGCACCAGCTGCCGTGCACTGCCCCACCACCTGCACCAGCTGCCGTGCACTGCCCCACCACCTGCACCAGCTGCCGTGATTGCCAGACGTTACAGCGCTGGGCCGTGATTGCCAAGGCGCTACAGCGCTGGGCCGTGATTGCCAAGGCGTTACAGCGTTGGGCCGTGATTGCCAAGACGTTACAGCGCTGGGCCGTGATTGCCAAGACGTTACAATGCTGGGCCGTGATTGCCAAGGCGCTACAACGCTGGGCCGTGATTGCCAAGGCGTTACAATGCTGGGCCGTGATTGCCAAGGCGTTACAGCGCTGGGCCGTGATTGCCAAGGCGTCTAGAAGGCCCCACTACGACGCCTGCCGCAATCATCGCTCGCGTTTTAATGGCCGCTAATGAAAGCAATTTGCATGAGCAAAACTCGGCCCAAAACTCGCGCGGAAAAAGGCCCCGCCACGACCTGTCGGCCCGTCCGCCGCTGTCGGAGTTTTGCCGCCGCGTCAGATGGTCGGGACCGACATGTCGGCAGCACCAACTGGCTTCTTGGCTGGTGGGGAGCTTGGCAAGTGGGCTTGTTGTCATATTAATTAGCTGCAGGAATCTTGACATGTGTGTTTCTTGACAGGTTAATAAGATCCAGGTGCTCTTGTCTGATTAAATAAATTGGGATACTTGTCATGCAAGCTTCTTGTCATGTTAAATGACAGCAAGAATCTTGACAAACAGGTTTATTGTCTGAATAAACCGGGATGCTTGTCATGCAAGCATCTTGTCATGTTGATGCGAGGTGCTTATCAGCAGTTTTTTTATAGATTAAGTACTAGGAATAGCGTGACAAGTAGATTTAGGTAGATTACTTTACAGCGAGAGGCTTGTCAAGCAGTCTTCTTGACCATTAAATAACAACAGGCGATTTGTCAAGCAGCCTTCTAGACCATAACATAGGAACAGGAGATTTACCAACAGTCTTCTTATCTGATAAACTATAAACGAGATGCTTGACATGTAACTTTCTCGTATAAATAACATCCAGAAGCTTGTCAAGCAGGCTTCTTGACCGACCAAAATGGCGACAGGACGCTTGTCAAGCTTGCCTGTTGTCAACAGCTCGGGGACAAAAAGTTTCTTAGGTTCGTAAGTAAACAAAAGTTTTTTTCAACTGAGCTTTAGGTCAAAAGACATATTATAGTCATTTTATGTTCTGTATTTTATATGCAAGTTATTTCTTATTTACTTATCTAGTCATGTTATTTAATTAAGACATAAAAGTAAGTGGAAGATGGCCGATGCGTGAAAATTATCCTGCAGTAATTTTCCTTCCCTAGCGAATTTTCCTTTTCCATCGCATTTTCCTTCTTTATAAGAAAATAAACATATTTTATTGAAACATATTGCCTAAGAGAAATTAAAAATATTAACCTATTAACAAATTATTATTATTAACATATTTCACTACAGAAATGCTGAGGGAAATGCAGTTTAATTGCACGGACATGCACACGTAAAAAAATAAGTTAGTCATAGTGTCTAAATAGTGACACACTTCCACACCCCAGCATGAGCAGGTAGAGAGTGAATAAAGCACTAATACTGTACGCCCACTTGTTGGGTTAAACTGGGTCAGGAAGACCCAAACAGCGGGCAAAAAGTCCATCGATATTTGGACAAAATCCCAGTCATTTTTTCAAGTGTAATGCTGCTGAAAGATATACGTAATAATTTTTTAATTTGTTCGTCTGCTTTAAAAATAATTGATTATTTAGATGAGTAGTTTGCTTACATAGAAAAATTAACAAGAATTTATAAGCAATTAGAATGGCATGTAAAATTGAAAAGATTAATTTGAAGGATTAAATTACCAATTAAAATATAATATTCTTTGAATTCTCATTGCTTTTAAATTCTTGGATAAATTTCGCGCATTGGTTAAATGAAAGGAAATAGAAAACTGATTTTATTTATTTTTTTTTCAATGTAGTCAAAAAATTGCGATGGAGAAATGTGTTGGAATAGGGGGGTAAGAGGAGAGGGAAGAGAGGGAAGGGAGAGGGGAAATGAGAGGGAAGGACAGCTCCCCTCGAGCCTGATTGCCAATACGCGGCCATCTTTAATTCGAGGGGCGGGGAAGAGGGAGGGGTTGAGTGGAGGTTGGGGAGAGGGGAGGGGAGGAATTGGACGTTGGGGAGGGGAGGATTAATTGAACATAGTGATTAATGTTCACTGGACATTAATTTGTTCATTCCTAAGCATGAATAAATAAGCTGTAAATTTTAATACAGGAAAATTTGACAAATTGCGTGCCTGACAAGAGCGCTTATCGCTCGTCTGGCAACCGTCAAGGCTTGTCGAATTGGTTTGGCAAGTTGTCGAAGCTTGTCTGGTGAAGTTGACAAGCCATTACATCATCACCACATCTCATTATACATCATTACACACAGTCTCGTTGCTGCAATGGCACTGAATATACAATTTAAATATACAACACACTGATCATACAAGACAAATGTGTTCTCCCACTCAGAATACGCACAACAAACTGAACTCGCAAGAAAAATGTGTACTTACACAAAGGCTACATACAAGACACTGAACACACAAGACAAATGTGCACTCCCACTCAGGAAACATACAACACACAGAAACACACAAGACAAATGTGTACTTCCACACAGAATACATTCAACACAGAAACACACAAGGCACACAGAAGCTAGTGTATTGTGTGGGCAGATCAGACAGAGGAATGCGTGACAAACCACCGCTCTATGGCATCCGCGGTCACGCCTATACTGTCAGTATACTGGCCAGTATACGTGCAGTATATCACGTACACGTGTTTATGTTGTTATACTGTCAGTATACTGGCCAGTATACGTGCAGTATATCACGTCCTCATGTTTATGTTGTTATACTGAGAGTATACTGGCCAGTATACGTGCAGTATATCACGTCCTCATGTTTATGTTGTTATACTGACAGTATGCTGGCCAGTATACGTGCAGTATATCACGTCCTCGTGTTTATGCTGTTATACTGACAGTATACTAGGCATGTACATACATGCTTATCTATACGCGTGCGATTAACGACCAGAGAATTCGTTGATTTACATTATTAAAGAGTCGGACAATTCTTCAGATGACGTTGGTAGATAGAAAGGCATATATCAGGAAGTAGTTTTAGTTTATTAACGACATGATTTTCTGGGTATATGCTGTGAAAATCACAGTTTGAGTGATTTTCACAGATATTTTTAGCGGCAGTTTTGTGATTTTGAAAATTATTTTTTTACGGCAGTTTGTGTGATTTTGAAAGTTATTTTTTACGACAGTTTTTGTGATTTTGAAAGTTATTTTTTACGGAAGTTTTTATAATTTTGAAAGCTATTTTTTACGGCAAGATGTGTAATTTTTACAGTTATACATTTTAGTAATTTCTATGATTTGAAAAGTTATTTTATAAAACAAATTCTGTACCCTGCACGTTTTTCACATCTATTTTTACAATTATTTGTGTGATTGTAAAACTATATATCCGTCATTTTGATAAAAAATTTGATGAAAAATTTGCAAGAATGATAAAATTTTTGAATGAATGATGAAATATTTACAAAAATTATAAAAAATTTGCATGAATTTTTTATCATCTCTGAGACAGTTTGTTTCGCAGGTATTCATACAGCAGTTTGCTGAGCTGGAAACGTGAGCAGTGAGAGCTGGAGCAGCAGTAATCATAATTAATCATCATGTTACTGCACGAGGCACGTGAGCCGTGAGCATGATTACTGCATCATGTTATTGCAAGAGACAATTGCATGAGCAGTGAGCAACTACAAACGTAACACGAATATAATTTTTGGTGGCATGACATTGTGATGTATAACGATAAATTTTGGAGATAAATATTCTTCAATATTCTCTTCGAATCCATCGGAATTTCATCCTGTTTTGAATTTATCTTTGACAAAGGAACGATACCTAACATCCATTAGCCCTCATGAGCATCCCTATAACTTTCAAACGAGGGTCGTGTGCACCCCCGAGGGGAGTACGAGGGTAGACGAGGGTAGCAAGTGTACGAGGGTGGGAATGCGGAAGCCGTGCATCCGGCCGTGAAATCCGCCTTTTGCGGAACTCGGCCCGCACAATCCGCATTGGTTCCGGTCCCGTGACGTGACATGGCCGACGTCGTTGACGACGATACGTCACTCGTGACGTGTGAAATGAATGACAGGTGTGACTAACACGTCAGGGGCTCGTGATGGCTTGTTGGACGAAGCGAGGTGCGTGACGAAGGCGTGGAGTTATAAAAGAATTTGTTCAAGACAAAGGATTGAATAGGATAAGGTTGAAAAGTCACGGCTGGACAGAAGAATTTGGTTCAAAACAAAGGATTGAATAGGATAAAGATGTAAAGTCACGGCTGGACAGAAGAATTGGGTTCAAGACAAAGGATTGAATAGGATAAGGTTGACAAGTCATGGCTGGACAGAGGAATTTGGTTCAAGACAAAGGATTGAATAGGATAAGGTTGTAAATCACGGCTGGACAGAAAAATTTGGTTCAAGACAAAGGATTGAATAGGATAAGGATGTAAAGCCACGGCTGGACGTTACGACGAAGATCAAGTTTAACATCAAGATTTTAACCTTATATAGGTGCAGGCCAAAAATTTCCAACTCATCAATTTTCAGAGTAAAAATAATTTTTACTTGTACTTTTAAAGTGTCGACGAAAGTTTTATGAAAATATTCCGTGTAACCAAGCAGTATGGAAGAATCGTGAACCTGTAAAAGTGCCATAAACGATCGCAAGTCACAATCAGCATACAAATTCTGTCAACAATGATAAGCCGCATGGGAAGCAAGTTCAAATATCTCAGTCAATAATGATAGGCGGTAAGGGAAGCATGTTCAAATATCTCAGTCAATAATGATAGGCAGTAAGGGAAGCATGTTCAAATACCTCAGTCAATAATGATAGGCAGTAAGGGAAGCATGTTCAAATATCTCAGTCAATAATGATAGGCGGTAAGGGAAGCATGTTCGAGCAGCAATGATAAGATGGCACTTTAAGGTCCCAGGGCTTCGCTCGTCGGCCGTTACCGGGGCGCAAGCGACGTCGGGACGACGTGACGATGCAGCCACGCGTCCAACTGATGCGTTCCCGCCACTCGTCATCCGACGACGCTGGGGCGGTTAACTCCAGGGGCCATACTTTCAAAACTCGCTAAGTGAACGTAAGTACTTACGCTCTATTTTCTTGTCTATGATTGGTGGATTTTGCTTGAAAGGCCGTCTATGATTGGCTGATGAACTTACGATCTCTTAACTTTTTTCTTAAGTATTGGCCCTGGGGCCATACTTTCAAAACTCGCTAAGTGAATGTAAGTATTTACGCTCTATTTTCTTGTCTATGATTGGTGGATTTTGCTTGAAAGGCCGTCAATGATTGGCTGATGAACTTACGATCTCTCAACTTTTTTTAAGTATTGGCCCTGGTGAGGTTGTAACTTGGTATGAGGGAGCACTGAGAGGATGTTTTGTGGGAAAGAAATGATTTATTAAGGGGAAATGAAGGTATTGCTAGCGATGGATGAAGTGGGCCGAGTGAAGGAAAGATGTGGATGTGAACATGAGATATTATGGGTTAGTCATGGGAGAATACAGAACTGTTACTAGAATGGAACTGTGTACTGGGATGAGACAGAAAAGTTTCAAGAAGGCTTGTCAACATTTACGTGTACAGTCAATCAATTCAGTGTATTCTGTATTTTAATAATTCCGTTCAATAATTTTATAACAGTCCATTGTAATGTGGTCTACAGTAATAAGTCTATTGTAATATATTCTACTGTAATAAATCTATGTTAATAAGTCTACTGTAATAGTATTTTGGTAATAAATATATTTAATGAATTCCACTGCACTATAATCCTCTGTGCTAGCTCCAAAAAACTCTGGGTAATTGCACCAATATGCTGTATCACGACGCCAATTAGCAGAATAATTAACACATAACTAATATTATTATGCTATTTTAGGGAGATCACCACCCATCAAACCCACTTCTGAATGGAGATAACACTAGAACATAACAGCAACAGAAGTAATATTTAATAGTGAACAAATCAGATAGATATCTTAGCAAATCGACCCACTCGTCCTGATGGGTTAGAGATTTTCTTTTATTCCGGAGATCCGATGAAACTTGACGAATTTTCAATAGAGAGGCGAGCCTGGAATCAGGAATTGTATCGGTAGTGGAGCATTCCAAGAACAGCAATCGGGAATTGTTGGAATTAAGGGCCAGAGGCAGCGAGGCCACCGCCTCCCGATTCCTGATTGCGGCGCTCAGCCATTCCAGATGTGCTCGCCTGGAATCATTCCAGATGTGCTCGCCTGGAATCATTCCAGATGTGCTCGCCTGGAATCATTCCGTATGTGCTCGCCTGGAATCATTCCAGATGTGCTCGCCTGGAATTATTCCAGATGTGCTCGCCTGGAATCATTCCGGATGTGCTCGCCTGGAATCATTCCAGATGTGCTCACCTGGAATCATTCCAGATGTGCTTGGCTGGAATCATTCCAGATGTGCTCGGCTGGAATCATTCCAGATGTGCTCGGCTGGAATCATTCCAGATGTGCTTGCCTGGAATCATTCCAGACGTGCTCGGCTGGAATCATTCGATCAACGACGACCATAAATAGCTCTGCTTACTAACCTAACATAGCTTAGTTGCTAAAGTAATGCTAGTTATTGCATAATGTAAGCCAGACTGTGGCCATGTATGTATCATTTTATGTATCGTCGTATCATCTTATTTATGTTATGTATCATCGTCCCACACTTATCATTAATTTATTATGATAGCGAGTCGACCACTTTACTCTTATGCCCACCTTTGCCCACAGTATTTCACAACTTAATAAAAGTCTATATTTCGCCTAATTTAATGTCTATTACTGTCTATTACTTACATAAGTCGAATCTGCATGAATAATATCAGTTACATAGTCTGAATAGAAGTCTGAATAGAAGTTACATATATTCATGTACAATGCGTAACTCAGGGTAGGACTATACGCTCGTAAAGTCGTTCGAAGCAAAAAATTATGAAGCGAATGATTGGCCGCCGATAAGGCGCTGATAATTATTCAAATTGATCAATCATCAGTTATTCATGGCCAATAAATGGCCGGCGATGAGAAGCCGATGATTTTTAGCGCCAACTACAGAAACATTTCTAATCAGCCGATGGACTGTCGAATTGGCGCCTATAGTTGGCCGTCGATGAAACGCCAGTGATTTTTGGTGTTGATCGAAAGTGGAAATCTATTGGCCGTGCAACAGAAGATTGCGAACGAGGCTCCGCTGATCTCCACAATCCCGGGCTGGGGAATTGCAGCGGCACTAGGTCCCAGCGTCAACAAAAAAAACCGTGTCCCAGCATAAAAAAACGCGTCCCAGCATAAAAAAGTCGTGTTCCAGCACAAAAGAACGGGTCACAGCAGGAAAAAGTCGTGTCCTAGCATAAAAAATCGCGTCCCAGCATAAAAAAACCGGGTCACAGCAGAAAAAAGTCGTGTCCCAGCATAAAAAAATCGTGTTCCAGCATAAGAAAAAACCGGGTCCCAGCAAAAAAAACCGTGGCCGTGTCCTCGGCCTCATCAAATTGGCAAAGACCCATGAACAAATGGCTGAGTCCGGGCATCAACCAATTTCACACATTCACGGTATCAATAAATCCCCGCGTCCACTCGTGAACAAATGGTCGTGGCCATGGCAACAAAAATAATTCGCACACCTGAAAAAGAGACTCCACTGTAATAAAATGGCAATAATCTTACAGCAAAAAATGGCTGAAGTAATGAATCAACAACTGGCCGCCAAATCTCTTCAGAAATAATGGCTGAAGCCCGACATCAACGACTGGACGCATTACCAAGTGGGGAAGTCTCATCGGCAAAAAAAGCCTTACATGAACAATAATACGCTGCATCAATTGATATCAAATGGCATCGCACGCACTAATTGAGCTCCCGACAGCCCTGTCAATATTCTGTGTAGGTCGCAGACGCTCGGGGCAAAAATGGAACCCCGGTTTTGCACTCCCGTGTCTGTGGATCCTGAAGGCCAGTCTTTGCTAATGCCGTGATGAGCCACGACCGATTTGTCGTACACCGAAGTGACTTTAACCCAAAGTGAACTTCACAATGCAGAAGTTAGAAAAAAATATTCTCTGTTGGATTGAGGGACAAAGGTTGCCGATTGATTAGTTGCGTTTGTGCCTTGTCGTACTGGTAGCTGTTTGTTTTGTTTGTTTATTAATGAATGATGTGAAGGAGCAATATTTTAGCAAACGTATGAATAAATTAATAAGTGGAATAGAATACTATGTGCAAAAAATATTCCAGTATACTCTTAAAAAGACTCCACCTTCAACAATCATCCGAATATCATTGCTAAAACCAGAAAAAAGTTCATTTCAGCAACCGAGTTTTACAGCGGCCAACAATCATGAAATGAAGCTGCCGACCGCGACGGCAACCACATCGCGTAATCAAATTATCTGGAAAACGCAAAAATCTACGGAAGTCGGATGAAACATTTGGTTGCTTTGAACAAAAGCGTACCTGGGCGCTCACAGGTAGGCGATTCATAGGCAACATTTGGTGGGAGAGCTAGCAAGCCATTATGAGATCCAAACTGGATTAACTGCGGTAACTCGCATCACTCGGATTGCGCCCCATCTAACAATTGATGCTGCAAAAGCCTAACTTTTAGTACAGCCCTTGTTTTAAACCAGAATTCAGCAATGATTTTCGGTTTCTTTTTCACTCCGAGTTCTATTTTACTGTAGGATTTTTTTTTTTTGTCGTGATTAGCTGATGGCTGGATGGCGCTTACAGAGCAGCGCGATTCAAACAACACGCATATTTCATTTAGAAAAAATGTTCGGAGATGTTGCTGTTAACAACAGTGTTTTGCATTGTTGACTGCAGCGATGAAAATTCGATTACTCAAAATATTTAGCTAAAAAAAAGTTTTTTTAATTAAAAGAGGCGGTTTGGGTTATTCGTAAAATGTTATTTCATGAGTTACATCAAAATAAAGTCATTGTGAAATAACACTATAAATTTGGCGTTTCTTTTTGTCACGAACTCAGAGACAAAAGATTCAATAAAAAAGAAATACATACAACAAAGTCTGTAACCTACGTCATACCGCGTTGTCATCTACGAGTAACCCTAGCAAAATTTAGAGTCGCCCCAGCTTCTGGTCATCCAAATCAGAAGCTGACGCTTCGGTAAATTTTCACTGGGAAGGAACAAAGGACCAAGCGTGGCTTCGTATCCAGCTTTCTTTATTTGTCCATCCTTGGCTCGTCTCCACCAAGACGATACGACGTGGTGCTCTGGCTGGCTCCGCTAAAATTCCCTCGAAAGAAAAAAATTTATCCCCGAAAAAAAAATACTTGCCCTGTATAAGAAAAAAAACTCGCCAGAAATGCTGGTGCATTTTCTTTGGGACATTTAGGCCCAAGTGGGACTGCGCTCTGTCCCGATGCGAGACTGTAATCGTGCTTTACTGTAGTTTGGTCGGCTAAATACCAGCCAGTTCAGCGCAGCAAAGACCCAATGAAGTAAATGTTCTCGCTAACTTGCGTACTTTTTCCTAAATTTACTTTCTCTTATGACATTCTTTAATGTCGTTTAAGCGACAGAAAGAGAAATTATGCGCCCTCCTAAGCGACTTAAATTTTTCTTGCAACAAATGAAAACCTCACAAGGGAAGTGAGTTCACTGCAAGCAAAGACCTCACAAGGGAAGTGAGTTCACTGCAAGCAAACGATGAAATGTCAAACCAGGAATCAAATTCAAAATAAGAAATCTATTTTCTATGTAAATATAAGACACGTATTGTCATCAGAGCTGCACATGCAGAACAATTAAGCGGCAGCCTCGAAGCAGAAACTTTGGGTTTTACTGTCACGGCTTTACAAGCTCAAGAAATTAGACGGTTTGGCAGTCAAATTTTTATCCTGTGGCAAGTGATATGAGCTGTTGGCTTGTTTCGGGATAGACTAAAACATAAATAGAATGAGGAAGTTACCATGCGAGCATTCTAACTGCGTGGCATCACGAATTTTTGCAGCCCAGCTACATGGCATCACGCATTCATGCAGCCCAGCTGCGTGACATCACGCATTCATGCAGCCCAGCTGCGTGGCATCACGCATTCATACAGCCCAGCTGCGTGGCATCATGCATTCATGCAGCCCAGCTGCGTGGCATCACGCTTTCATGCAGCCCAGCTGTGTGGCATCACGCATTCATGCAGCTGTGTGTGGCATCACGCATTCATGCAGCTGTGTGTGGCATCACGCATTCCTGCATTCACGAATAACTCCTCAGCGCGGTAATTCCATCAAATGCCGCGGCATTGATGGCCGCGACAATTTGCTCAACGCCTTCAATTTATGCGAAAAAGTGAGGAAAACTTCCCGTGAATCCTTCGCCTAAAGCACCGCTCGAGCACGCCTCTCATGGCGCTCAATAAATAGCTCATTGACTTGTATTGTAGGATCACGATTATTGTACTGAAGGATCTTATTGACTTGTATTGAAGGATCTCATTGACTTGTATGGGCGGGCGTGGCGGGCCAATTGAAACTCCATTGAGGCCCGGTGACGGCCAGAGACCCAGGCCCTGATTTATGGGCCCATCCAGTCCATTATCCTGGGTCTGCTATTTATTGTTCACGTCTGGGCGTTCTTCCTCGTGGAGAATCTTGGCCGGTTTAGGGACGTCCAACCAAAGCTGTAATTAATTTAAAGCTCTTCATCAGACAACCGATGTATGGATAACGTGTGGCCGCCGCCGACTCACAAATTTCGATCGGAAAAAGGAGTTTTCCAACCAAAAAATTCATTTTTAAATATCCTGATAGAAAATCTGCTTTATATCAGGTAAAGTTAGTGTGAGACCAACAACCGTGAGGAAGGAGGTTTTTAAATTAAAAAAGTATATTACGTGTAACAACCTAATTTTACATGTTCAGTTAACGTTCAGTACGTTCAGTAATTTTGATAACGCCTTCATCAAACGAATATTGTAAACAAACAATCGTCGTCGTTGCTATTTTGTGCTAAATTATCATTCAGATTTTTTTATTCCTTTTTCCATAACTATAATAAACTCATTTATGTACACTAAAGTTAAATTCAATTTTAGATTAAGTCCCGGAGAATTTCACGAACCTGTTTACGAACCCGCCATGAACATTATCAAAAACCTCAGAGAAACTGAAACGCCAAAACCCTTTGTTCTCTCGTACACCCTTCTCCAGCTCATCCCCCCTTCCCCGCCCTCACACTCATTCATCTGCTGTCATGAATGAAGTTTATATATAACCCATCGTCTGCTGTGCCCAGTGTGCAGCCTATACATTAACGTGCTGCCATACACATTCATTTTTTGTAATTTTTGCAATGATTAAAGTAACTCCCACCTCTCAAAACTGGTGAAGTGTAGCAGCTATTTTGCTTAAACGTCCGAGCTGGAAATATTGATAACTAATACACAAGTAAGACAACATATACTATATAATACTATACTATACTATACTATACTATACTATACTATACTATACTATACTATACTATACTATACTATACTATACTATACTATACTATACTATAATGATGCCATTTGGCCGCGGCCGCGATGTCTGGGGTGGCAATAGATGTTCTTCGTCATCCGGGGGGCGGTGATGCCATTTGGCCGCGGCCGCGATGTCGGGGGTGGCAATAGATGTTCTTCGTCATCTCGGGACGATGAGGTCACTTGGCCGAGGATATGCTACCATTAAGTCATTGCCCTGCCTCTCGCAATAGTAATCGTGTCTGCAAAGCATAAGACATGCATGCACAGCAGACTATTGAGTTTCTTTTTAATTAAAATGACTCGGTTCGAAATTGAAGCGGTGGTGAAGCTGCAGCCCACCATCGGCCACTCATTGGCACGTGCCGACAGAACAGATATACTGGTGATGGAACTTATAAAATTCGCCGCTTGAATGGAATGAAATCTAATTCGGTCGGAAAATTTCGGCCGAATATTTATTGGAAAAATAATTCAGTTGCAATGATGATTGGTTAGCGATGGAGCTTGTCACCTTGAGATTAATCAAAAGCTACAACCCCGGATGACATCAACAACCGGATCGACGGGAAACTGTCGAAAAGTAATATTTTAAGCTCAAGTCATTTATATTAATAAAAATAATAAATACATTCTGCGCACTACCTTCATTAATGAAAAAAATTAATTCCTAAGGAAGTTCATCAAAAAAGTAAAGACGAATAAAAAATCTTTGTTTTCCAGCCATGCAACGAAAAACATTTATTCTTAACCCAGAATTTCGAACATTCACGGACCCCGGAGATGGCGGCACCCAGGCTACCATGTGGTCACCCTCTCAATAACAAAGTTCATGAATTGAATGTGCAATATACACGTCGCTGCTCGTCATTGACAAACTCAAAAGCTGGTCTCGACAACACAGTCACAATGAAGTCACCAGGTTTAGTTGAATGGCAGCCGTGACAAGGCTAATGAGGTGTAAATAAAGCAACAAAAGATCTACCCCTGCGTGATGAACGTTACGGACATTAAAGCGCGACTACAACCTGTCGTCGCTTAGTGCTCGAGGGGCGGCCGTGAGGGGAGGGTGTTAGGCTCCACCAGCTGATAGTAATTGTTTCTGATAAGTGCCCTCATGTCTCCCGCCTAGTGTTTATGCAATGGATGTGCGCGAAATGAAATTCATGCGAAAACCGGGTTGGTTATAGCAGCCTGTTCTCGAGTAGTTCGATTCGTATTTAGGCTAACATGGAGGCTTGTTCGCTTCATTTCCTGCACTACGGCTTAATTCGAACGCTCTATTTCGCAATATTTGCCCTATTCCAATGAGAAGTATATAATTCTATCTATTGCACTTGTGCGAAAACTCGGGCTTGCGATCAAATATTGAAGTTGCAAATTCTACGGCTTGTATAAATTCTTATTTAATTCAAGTTTTAGTCGTCGCTTCAGAAACATCAAGTTGAAATTGGACTATGTTTGTAAAAATTATAAAGGAAATTCATGGAGATACAACTGACATGTAGTTCATTGTCTCTCCGCTGACCAGTTCTGTACTAAACGCAGTGGGCACAAGTTAGTACATAAGGGACTAGTACAAGTTAGTACAAGGTACAGCAGCGGCGGTACAAGGGACAGGAGCGGCGGTACAAGGGACAGCAGCGGCGGTACAAGGGACAGACAGGAGCGGCGGTACAAGGGACAGGAGCGGCGGTACAAGGGACAGGAGCGGCGGTACAAGGGACAGCAGCGGCGGTACAAGGGACAGCAGCGGCGGTACAAGGGAAAGGAGCGGTGGCACAAGGGAAAGGAGCGGTGGCACAAGGCAGCTCAGGCCACATGTCGTTAGAGCTAATCACTGCCGGTGGGGGGGAGGGGGGTGGGGGGTGCCCACTCATAAGCACACTTCATGTGGTGTGCTGCCCAGTCCTGAACTGATGTGCACGTCTGTAGTTAACCTTCTCTTGTCCAGCCAGATCAGCAAACTATTTGTGTACATTATATACATGAGCACACTAGGTATTCATGACCACACCATACATCTGCAAACTATGAGTAAACTATTTAGAAGCATATAATTTCGGAGCACACCATTTCCGATCACACTATAAATGAGCACACAATTTAGGAGCAAACCATTTATGAGCACACTTTTTATAATCACACTATATATGAATGAGCACACCATTTATGAGGACACTTTTCATGACCGCACTATTTATGGGTACCGCCTTGCCGGTCCTTGTTTTTCTTTTACAATTCATCGTCCATATTTCTTGATTCTTTAACAAGTCGGCATTTACAGCGGAGATAATTAAACGCTATTTGTCCACACGTCGCTGAGTACAAAATCCAACTTACCCGGCATCTGACGTTAAAATAACGTTGATTAAACGTTATTTCAGCGTCATTTGTATGAAGAGTATAAATGATCTCCGAGAAGATAGGGAGGCGTGCGGCAATCAGGTATGATTTTCGCAAGGATAGTGATCAAGAAGAATAGGGGAGGGGAGGAATGGCTGTAGGGGGAACATAGTTTGGTGATTGTTGGAGGGTCGGATGAGCAGTCCTGAGTTTGGTGATTGTTGGAGGGCTGATGTCCATGTGTGCAGCCCCGTAAATAGAATTAGATTGTGTGCCGCCGAGAGGGGAGAGACTCGAGGAAGGGCTACGCGAGCGACTGCTATTCATGACAATCATTGCCGCATTTTATTTCCTGTTATATTTTTTTAATGTGGTTAGGGGAATATCACTCAAGCGATTAAGGCTTAACAATCAACGTTATTTGTATCCTCACTCATATAGGACTTATGAACCGCGCGTTGCCGCTGGAGTTAGTGTGGCGAGCCTGGCTGTGGCCGGCCTAGAGTTAGTGTGGCGACGCCTGGCTGTGGCCGGCCTAGAGTTAGTGTGGCGACGCCTGGCTGTGGCCGGACTAGAGTTAGTGTGGCGACGCCTGGCTGTGGCCGGACTAGAGTTAATGTGGCGACGCCTGGCTGTGGCTGGCTTAGAGTTAGTGTGGTAATACCTAGCCTGGCCTAAAGTTAGTGTGGCGACGCTTGGCTGTGGCCGACCTAGAGTTAGTGTGGCGACGCCTGGCTGTGGCCATCCTAAAGTTAGTGTGGCGACGCCTGGCTGTGGCCATCCTAAAGTTAGTGTGGCGACGCCTGGCTGTGGCCGCCCTAGAGTTAGTGTGGTAATACCTAACTGTGGCCGTCATAGAGTTAGTGTGGTAATACCTAGCCTGGACTAAAGTTAGTGTGGCGACGCCTGGCTGTGGCGGACGCCGGATGGGAGGCAATGGAGTGGAAGAGCCGCATCTCTGGCGCGTGCCATCAAAAACTCGTGCAAGTCTATCAGGATATGGCAACCTTATCCTTCATCATGGAGCTACTGATGGATCCTGATCTCAGGGCTGCTGATGGATCCTACGTATGCAATTGCGTCCACGAATTTTCTCCGTGTCAACCGAAACTTCCGGAGAGTTCCTGCCGTTTCGATTAATATCAACTGGCATTTAAGAGACTCAATTAATAATTAACAACGAGAAATGATATAATGGAATGACATAATGAATTGTTCCAGGATCTCTGTAGTCACCAGCGTCGAGTTCAGTACCATTAATAATTTTATTGTTCATAGCTCCTCAGGAAAAATCATTTTGAAATTTTGAAAACTTTACAATGAAAAATTTTACCGCCTTAATTTATGGTTTTAAATCCAGTTTATAACCAGAAACCGGGGCGTTTTTCAGTGGTATGAGAGATTTGTTTCTTTAAAAGTACTAAGATGGGTGTTATTATTTTCAATTAAGAGACAATCGCTGAATTTCTTGAGATAGTTAATTTTTGATATTCCACTACGAACTCGTATTCAACCGATTCATCTTATTTACCGAGTTATTTAATTGGACAAACTTTAATTTGTTGTTTGAAATTATTTTTCTATATTAGAAAGTCCTTTTCTACATTAGAAAGTAAGTTAAATAATAAATTCACAACCCAACTTATGTTTTACAGTCATTTATTATCCCACCACTAAAATAAATATCAAGCTCATGGTAATATCCCGACATAATAACTATCGAGGATATGCACCCCAACAGCCCCTATATATATTTATAGCGCCAGGCTGAAGAAACACAAATATTGGCGTTTGATTTGTTCAAAAAATCAATAAATTGTAACGTGCGATTTCCTCGGTAAAAATACAAGTACACGTGCAAATTAAAACCATATTTATGGATGTTCTAAACCGACCAGCAATCGAATATTTAGTACCAGCGCCGCTCGACAGCCATCGCGGCTGTTATGTTATGACAGGAGTGCGCCGGGGGGGCGAGAACAAATGACGATCAGGGCAGTGACGCGGCGCTGTCAGAGACACCAACTGTCGCGACAGTTGGACGCAGCGGCAAGTGTTTTCTCTGCGGCTTACGGCAGCGCCAGTGGCACGCGCCACAGCCGCTCTGCTCGGCATGGGATCGAGTAAACTTGCAGGAAGGATGAGCGAGGTGGTGGCGGCCAGATCTCGGCAGCGGCTGTGGCACGCGCCACATCTGCTTTGCTCGGCATGTGATCGAGTAAACTTGCAGGAAGGTTGAGCGAGGTGGTGGCGGCCAGATCTCGGTAGCGGCTGTGGCACGCGCCACAGCCGATCTGCTCGGCATGGGGTCGAGTAAACTTGCAGGAGGGATGAGATCGAGCAAAATTGCAGGAGGTATGAGCTCACTTTAACTTGCAGGAGGAAAGAGCGAGCTGCAGGTCAGACCATAAGATTTCAAATTCTAAAATTCAGAGATATGGGCCTAAGTTGCGACCGTATCACAGGGTGTTGACGTGATTTTCAGAACCGAAAACGAGTCGCGCAGCATGATGCGAAGAGCTCGCACTTAAAAACACGAAGGAATGAGCAGTGTTAAGTCCTGCATACTTGGGACGTGTCAGTAGCATGAAACTCGTAGCGTGCTGATGCATGCTATAGCATGAACTAAGGAGGTGGTATCATTGTGCTGCAGGTTTATTTCGAGATCGTTCGTTAATTTCTTCGATGTCTTTATAGTTACTACACACAATTGAAAACACCAAATATCAATAATGTAACCTAACAACATAAATGCTAATAAATTTTTAAATTAAAAAAAATGTTAATGAAACGACCCTTGTCATGAGCCCCGTGACAATCCTCATCCAAACCTCGCCTGGTCCTTGTCACGACCCTTGTGACTAACCACATCATGAATATCGTCTCGACCCTCGTCCCGACCCTCGGCCGCCCCTCATCCCGACCCTCGGCCTCCCCTCACTCCGACCCTCGGCCGCCCCTCATCCCGACCTTCAGCCTCCCGTCATCCCGACCCTCGGCCTCCCCTCACCCCGACCTGCCATCGTTTAAACACTGTCATGCTGCGCTAGTTAGGCTCCGACAGCCTTAAGCCTCTTAGCGCTGGCTTAGCCCGGCTTATAACGGCTTGTCTTGTGTACACTGGATCAGGGCTAGTTCCCACCTAGTTACTTGATGAACTCGTGACCACTGGTCGTATGTTGCGCTGGTGGCCGCAACATGCTAATGGTTGCACAATGCTGGTACCTGCAGCATGCTGGTTGTGGTTTGTCAACTCTGGTGTCCAGAGTTGACAAAATATTTTGGATATCATAACTTTGGAGAAGTAGGATTGATATGTGGGCCGTAGCTTTGGGCATGGTTGAATACTGTCCCATCCTTGAGAATTTAACCAGAAAGCGTAATTAATGATCACATACTTGCATTAGCTTATACGGAAAAGAACCTGGCACGTGTTATTACAGAGTGTGTTGACTTTATAGAAGATGATGAAATTTCCGTAGCAGATTAAAGGTTAGAAGACGATTCCAGAGATATGGTCAAACACGCAAAAAACAAAATCTAGCTCCGAAGTCCCTGCCTCAGACACACATCACGGTAAAATTTAAAGAACTCGGGCATTATTTCTTCTCGAGTTTTAAAATTGGCTAAAATGCGTGGCAATTAAACTGCGTCGTGTTGACCCAGCCGACAGTTTTTGCCGTGCGATGGATCGCTGCCATTTTGGCAGAAGCGGCGACCATTTGTCGGCACGCAGCCCCGAGCCTGGGGACGCCTTGTCAGGCAGACCCTAGCCCCAGCCCTGCAGACCCTCAACTCCAGCCCCACAGCCACAGACCTTGCTCCATTAGGGTAATTACTGAGGGGTTAGGGTGCGTGGGGAAAGAGGGGGAGTTAGTTTACAACAAAGGAGTGGGGGGCTATAAGGGGAATGAGGGGCAAGAGTTACAAGGGGAGCGGTCGGGGAATGAGAGTGGGGAATGAGTTACGCAAGAGGAGAGTGGGGAATGAGTTGTGGAAGGAAGGAGGGAAAAGAGGTTGTGAAAGAAAACAGGGAAGGAGCAACACTGTAAAAGGGACTAGACAAGGCGAATCAAATGAAACTGGGGAAGATGTTAAGAGAAAATATAGTGAAAAAAGAGGAATGACCAGACCGGTAGTGAGGGGAAGAGTGTAGAGTTGTTGGGGAATGAGACAAAAGAATAGAGCATGTGAGAAAATACTTGAGAGAGGGACTGAGGAGAGAGGGGAAGAGAGGGACGGAGGAGAGGGGAAGAGAGGGACGGAGAATAGGGGAAGATAGGGATGGAGGAGAGGGGAAGAGAGGGACGGAAGAGAGGGACGGAAGAGAGGGACGGAAGAGAGGGGGAAGATAGGAATGGAGGAGAAGGGAAGAGAGGGACGGAGAAGAGGGGAAGATAGGGATGGAGGAGAGGGGAAGAGAGGGATGGCGGAGAAGGGAAAAGAGGGATGGAGGAGAGGGGAAGAGAGGGACGGAGGAGAGGGAAAGAGAGGGACGGAGGAGAGGGGAAGGGAGGGACGGAGGAGAGGGGAAGAGAGGGACGGAGGAGTGGGGAAGAGAGGGATGGAGGAGAGGGGAAGAGAGGGACGGAGGAGAGGGGAAGAGAGGGATGGAGGAGAGGGGAAGAGAGGGACGGAAGAGGGGGGAAGAGAGGGACGGAGGAGAGGGGAAGAGAGGGACGGAAGAGGGGGGAAGAGAGGGACGGAGGAGAGGGGAAGGGAGGGACGGAGGAGAGGGGAAGAGAGGGACGGAGGAGAGGGGAAGAAGGAGAGGGGAAGAGAGGGACGGAGGAGAGGGGAAGAGAGGGACGGAGGAGAGGGGAAGAGAGGGACGGAGGAGAGGGGAAGAGAGGAACTTAATTCAATTAAGAAGAGGACAGCTGGGAGAGCGGAAAGCTCCCCGCAAAAACCCGGCGGCTCGAGGAAATAAAAACCGCGGGCGGTGTACGTGGCGGCTAAACCGGATGGATAACAGCGAGCGATAACAGGCGCTTGTGGCGATAACAGAAGCTGATAACAGGTGCTGGTGACGATAACAGAAACTGATAACAGGTGCTTAAAGCAACAACAGGAGGTTACGAGGATAACAGCGACCGACAACAGTCGCTGGCGACGATAAGCAACCGATAAAAGGCGCTGGTAACGATAAATAAGCAGATAACAGGAGCTTACAGCGATAACAGGTGATAACAGGAACAAACATCAACAATTGGTTCCCACTAAAATAACAACACCGACATCATCAACTGGTTCCCACTAATATAACAGAAAGCAACATCAACAACAGGTTCCCACTAATGGGTTCACAGAACCAACACTCGCGTAGGTCCTACAAGCCTCATTTAGTGTAACACAATCACAGCGTTAGTGTGTGAGTTTTTCCTGCCGTACACGTGACCGTACACGTGCCACGTGACCGTACACGTGCCACGTGACCGTACACGTGCCACGTGGCACTACAAAGAGGGTACACGTGGCACTACAGGAGGGTACGCGTGACTAGACAAGTGACACACGTGACTAGCCAGTCGCTGTATTAGTGCCACGTATTGGCTAGTAACGCGATACTAAACATAACAAGTGACACTGATTTTATAACCCTATATTTAATGACCCATCTGGCGTTGCCAGATGCATCACGTGTTGCCAGCTGGCAACATGTGCACTTCAAAAAAATGTGCGTTTAAAAATTACTTTTTGATAACAATACTTCCAAAGAGGCCGGTGACTCCTATTTTAGACCTATTTTTTTAGACCTATCCTATTTTCAAATATTGAAACAAAATTTTTTTATTTTTCTTTAATGTTACATTTTTTATTTTTTATTTTTAAACTTATTTATTCTATCACTTGATTCAAGCATTGTCCCCAATTTTACGCAAGTGTGCAAAATTTCAGGTCGATTGGACAGGTAGAAGTGTGTTAAATATCGATTATAAGATTTGTAGCAGACAAATAAACAAACAAACATTAAGAAGTGAAGTTAAAAAGAAGCATTTTAAAAATGGTTAATAGTTTCCAAATAGCAACAGACTCTCTCACAGACATTCCGAGTAGAGAATGAACGTAACACTGATACGTCATTTTACCGGGTCAAACTGAGTAAGGATGACCCACTTAAGGGCAAAAAGTGCATCAATGTTTGGAGGACAATGTCCTGCTAATTTCTTTGAGTGGCAACAAAGTGCCACAAAAGGGATATGCAATACATAAATAAGTCGCTGTTTCATTGCAGGATCTTCTTCAGTTTCAGATAGGAATAATACGGGGAACCGGTGGCCTTGAGAGCATCTGTGTTTGCTGGTGGCAATAAGTTAGTGGCAACTGGCAACTAGTTATTGGTAACTGGCAAAAAGCTGGTGGCAGATGGCAACTAGTTAGTGGCAACTTGAAAAAGCTGGTGGCAGGTTTCAAGTAGTTAGTGGCAACTGGCAACAAGCTGGTGGCAGGTGGCAACTAGTTAGTGGCAACTGGCAACAAGCTGGTGGCAAGTGGCAACTGGCAACAAGCTGGTGGCAGGTGGCAACTAGTTAGTGGCAACTGGCAAGAAGCTGGTAACAAGTGGCAACAAGGATTCGTACACCAGACATGGAGTATACAGAGATACCGATAACTATTACATCAGTTACTGCTTGATTGTAACCGGAACCTGATTTGAATTTTATTAAAAAAATAAAAAGTTTATATAATAATAACACAACTGACCTGGACTCTGGCCTCGGTGAGGTCGATCTTCATGGCGATCTCCTCCCGCGTGTAGATGTCGGGATAATGCGTCTCCTGGCGAGCAAACCGCGCACACGGAACAAAATTAAATTACAAATTTATCACATAATATTCGTAATTTGATATTATTATTCAGCATTTATATTTTTAATTAAAATAATCAATAATAGTTGTAATTTGTTATTATTATTTATAATTTATATATCTAATTAAAATAATCAATATTCTCGGGGTATTCCGTTCAGAAGTACAATACTTTAATATTGGTGAAAAGAGCGACAATCACTCGTTCATTTGACCAAAATAATAACAGTTGAATAAAATATACTAATGCAATACAAAATATTCCATGTAAATGTTTAGTTTTCGAAATTTTACATGAACGATAAGCTGCATGAATTCCTTCGCCATTAAGATATCCACTGACAAAATTAAATTTAAAATACATAGAATTTTAGTAAAAAAAATTTATAACAGATACGTAAATAATAATTGAATTTAAGTAAGTAAGTCCACCTAAATCTGCGTAGAAGAACTATCGCTACAAATGGATGTACATTAGAAGTTGAGCAATGCATTAAAAGGTCAAGTTATAATTATTGGTGCAAAAGTCTGCAAAAAAGTGATAACAAATAGCATAGATGCAAATCATAAATAAAATACGAGTAAAAATTAATTTCAAACTAAAATGAATGAACTGATAAGGGCTAATATTTTAACAATAATTGGGCAATTTGGGCATTGCAGAGGGAAACAACAGAGAGTAATACAGAGGGAAGCAACAGAGGGCAATACAGAGGAAAGCAGCAGAGGGCAATACAGAGGAAAGCAACAGAGGGCAATACAGAGGAAAGCAACAGAGGGCAATACAGAGGAAAGCAACAGAGGGCAATACAGAGGGAAGCAAAAAATGGCAATACAGAGGAAAGCAACAGAGGGCAATACAGAGGGAAGCAAAAGAGGGCAATGCAAAGGGAAGCAACAGAGGGCAATACAGAGGGAAGCAAAAGAGGGCAATGCAGAGGGAAGCAACAGAGGGCAATACAGATGGAAGCAACAGAGGGCAATACAGAGAGAAGCAACAGAGGCCAATACAGAGGGAAGCAAAAGAGAGCAATACAGAAGGAAGCAACAGAGGGCAATACAGAGGGANGGGTTAAAACGACGTACATCTTGTACCCCAACCCTGCTGTGGGGGTAGGGGTTAAAACGACGTACATCTTGTACCCCAACCCTGCTGTGGGGGTAAGGGTTAAAACGACGTACATCTTGTACCCCAACCCTGCTGTGGGGGTAGAGGTTAAAACGCCTGCTGAGGAGGGTTCATCAAAAATATTTATGAATAATTTTCATAAAGATTGTTAATCACTAGTATCATCAATAACGTTCATGCAGAATTTTAACCAAGAATATGAATTTGAAGTGATCGAAACAAATTATCTCGCTGAATGTTAACTAAAAATATGCATAAATAATGTTCCTTGTGAATTTTATCATGAATAATCAAGGAATATTGAGCAAAAATATTCATAAAAATGTTCAAAAAACTGCTCATACAAAATATTCATTAAAAATGTTCATCAAAAATGTTCATAAAAATATTCATCAAAAATGTTCATCAAAAATGTTAATTAAAAATGTTCATAAGAAATGTTCATCAAAAATGTTCATCAAAAATGTTCATAAAAATGTTCATTAAAAATAATCATTAAAATGTTCATCAAAAATGTTCGTATAAAATGTTTATTAAAATTGTTCATAAAAAATGTTCATCATAAATAGTAATTAAAGATGTTCATAAAAATGTTCAGAAATAAATGTTCAGCAAGAATGTTCATCAAAAATGTTCATTAAAAATGTTCAGAAAAATATTCATCAAAAATGTTCATTAAAAATGTTTATAAAAATGTTTATTAAAAATATTCATAAAAATGTTCATGAAAAATGTTCATGAAAAATGTTCATAAAAAATATCCAAAAATTTTTTCATTAGAAATGTTCATTATAAATGTTCATAAAAATGTTCATATAAAATGTTCATCAAAAATGTTCATAAAAATATTCATCAAAAATATTCATAAAATAGTCAGCAAAAATGTTCATAAAAAATGTTCAATAAAAATGTTTATCAAAAATGTTCATAAAAAATATTCATCAAAAACGTTCATCAGAAATGTTCATTAAAAATGTTCATAAAAAATGTTCATCCAAAATGTTTATAAAAAATGTTCATTAAACTGTTCATAAAAATAATCATCAAAAATATTCATCAAAAACTGTTCATCAAAAATGTTCATAAAGAATGTTAATAAAAATGTTTATTAAAAATGATCATAAAAATGTTCATCGAAAATGTTCGTAAAAAATGTTTATTAAAAATGTTCATTAAAAATGTTCATAAAAAATGTTCATCAAAAATAGTAATTAAAAATGTTCATAAAAATGTTCATAAAAATGTTCATAAAAATATTAATAAAAATTGTTCATCAAAAATGTCCATTAACAATGTTCATAAAAAATGCTCATTAAAAATGTTTATTAAAAATGTTCATCAAAATGTCAAGCAAAAAATGTTCGTCAAAAATGTTCATAATATTTGTTCATCAAAAATGTCCATGAAAAATATTCATCAAAAATATTCATAAAAAATATTCATAAAAAATGTTCATAAAAATGTTCATTAAAAATGTTAGTAAAATGTTCATTAAAAATGTTAATAAAAAATGTTCATTAAAATGTTCATAAAAAAACGTTCATGCAAAATATTCATACAAAATGTTCATAAAAAATGTTCATAAAAATGGCGCGATTGGACTAACTGGCAGCCAGTATGGAATTGATGGGGGACTGATTGGCAGTGGCACTAGAGGGACTGATTGGCAGTGGCACTAGAGGAACTGATTGGCAGTGGCACTAGAGGGACTGATTGGCAGTGGCACTAGAGGGACTGATTGGCAGTGGCACTAGAGGGACTGATTGGCAGTGGCACTAGGGGGACTGATTGGCAGTGGCACTAGAGGACTGATTGGCAGTGGCACTAGAGCTGTCTCTTATNATGAGTGATTAGAACATGGCGGCCTTAATGAGTGATTAGAACATGGCGGCCATAATGAGTTATTAGAACATGGCGGTCTTAATGAGTGATTAGAACATGACGGTCTTAATGAGTGATTAGAACATGGCGGCTTTAATGAGTGATTAGAACATGGCGGCCTTAATGAGTGATTAGAACATAGCGGCCTTAATGAGTGATTAGAACATGGCGGCCTTAATGAGTGCCCAGAACATGGCGGTCTTAATAAGTGATTAGAACATGGCGGCCTTAATGAGTGATTAGAGCATGGCGGCCTTAATGAGTAATTAGAACATGGCGGCCTTCATGAGTGCACAGAACATGGCGGTCTGAATTAGTGATTAGAATATGACAATCATAATTAGTGATTAAAACTTGGCAGCCTTAATGAGTGATTAGCCTTGGCTTCCTTAACAGCTTTTGAAAACTCAACAACTTTTGGAAGCAAAAAGCAATAATTTCTCATAAAAGAACGAGAACCTATGAAACATAACTGAACAATTGGAGAATATGTATAATGGGTGAAAAAATAGCATTCACAGCGACAGCAAAACCCGATAAATTTAAGCCAAAAAAACTGTCGGTAGTTACTGAGGATTCTCAATTAATAGGATCCGACCACTTAATGACTTTCCAGCACAGACTTTACTTAATTAAAGGCCTTACTATACAAACAGCGTTAACAATCACGATAAAAATGATAACAATGACGACAACAATAGCAAAAACAATAACGACAACAAAATGGTGAGAACAAAAACGAAATCCAAGGCGATACCAATGATGACAATGATAGCGATAAAAATGGCGACAGGCGACGAATTCAAAGCGGTGTTGATTTCATTTTCCATGGTAACAATTATCAAAGGTTCGTTGGTACTTATGAGCATATATCTGGCCACAAAATTGATTAATGTAATTTTTTAATCTTCACACCTATACTTGCGATACGAGGAGTCCTTACGTACAGGGGCCAAAATTCGCAAGGGACTCGAATTTGTTGAAGATTTACTCATGCATGCGTGTTGCGTTCAGACATGGAAACTGTTGAGTCATGCTCGGCTGAGGGCGCTGTTGAGTCATGCTCGGCCGAGGGCGCTGTTGAGTCATGCTCGGCCGAGGGCGCTGTTGAGTCATGCTCGGCCGAGGGCGCTGTTGAGTCATGCTCGGCCGAGGATGCTGTTGAGTCATGCTCGGCTATATAAGGGCGCTGTTGAGTCATGCTCGGCTGAGGGCGTTGACAAAGTCCTTATTCTGCTCTCGATTCGTCTCGGATATTATTTTCGCATCAACCCACAGTTTAGCTAGTTTCCGTTGTCCATCGTTACCCAGCTCATACAATAGGCTGTACCCATACAACTAAAGTTTTAACTCTGCACTCTAGATTCCGTGAACAGCGAACACTTAATGTTCTATTTTCACAATTTTCCAGGCCCATATCGGCGAGGACGACTTGCCTGCCAGGGCCTAAGACAGTGGAATACAGAGGCTGCCGACGTTCCAGCACGGCCTCGGACTGCTGGAATGCTTTAAGGAGACACTGCACATTTAATTAGCAGTAAATTTACTGTACACTATACAGTACTGTACCATACATTTCGCTTATACTACACAACCACTTGCCACTGTTAACGCAACAGTTTTACTTAAAGTTAAATTGGTTAGGTTAACGACTCGACGTCTTACCTTTCTTAAGTTTAACATTGCAGGCAAAACTTGCGGAAAACGTCTGCTCCGACGTTCCGCAGTTCGCGAAAAACGTTCACTAATCAAGCAGAGTATCAGTAACATTCCGTTCAATTGCTGGCCGACTAACGGAGATCCAGTAGTAGGCAATTCGTCTAACGAGTTGCGTCTAACGAGCCTTTCAGCGAAACAACGCATTGTCTTACGCGACGTCGCCGCAGAAAATAAACGTCTTGAACGACGCCTGACTCCTGCAGCAGAGACGCTGATGAACTGACGCAGGGCAGCGGTGGAGAGCCCTTATATAGCTGATGAGGAACTCAGTTATGAAAGCTGACCTGGCATGCCCGCCTTGAAATCCAACAGGTCAAGGGGGGTGAATCTTCAACAAGCTTAATTACCGCTGAAAAAAACTTGAGATTATTTGATTAGAGCGCTCCTAGAGCCTGATGTGGTTAGCGGGTCTGGAGGAGCGGTGGTGGAGTAGCTGATGAACATCTTCCAGCTGTGGCATGCTTCTCTCCTGCTGTACTCTACCGCCAGACGTTTAGGTACCAACAGCATTAAACGCTATTAATGATCCCTAGACACGATGTTGAATACCGCAGACGAGTTATGGCTGCCTGTTATACCAGCCCAAATTGGACGAAGTCATTTTGACTGTCATAGCAATTCTCGTTGTTGCGAGCCACCAATGGCAATACTTTCCTCACTGACGAGCGAATATGATTGCTCCCTTATCCAACTGGGAGTAACAAAGTGGTCCGTTAACCGATGATTTCCTAAGAGGATCAACCAAGAATAATTCACTCTTGAGGCAAATAATTCTTCTTCACTTCGATATTAAGAGCCTCTACCAAAAGAATCCAAACTCTTTTTTCACTCACAGACCGAAAGGAGAATTGGACCCAGAAAAATTTCCGAACATTCCTTGGCCAAGGACTGGATCCCGGCAATCGATCTGTCCACATGAGGCAGCCATGCAGCTCGCAGTAAAAGAGGCGCGTATACAAGAGGCTTCAAAAGACGCGAACTTCGAACCATCTTCTTCCAGGAAAAGTTTGCTGATCCCCGTGGGGGAAGGGAGGGTGGAAGTAGGCGGGTTAGTCCAGTGAGGCGTAAGGACGATGCCTTCAATTGCCCCGAGTTTAGGCAAGTTTCCTGAAGTGGCGTCTACAGGGAGCCGCTATGGGGCAACACACTTTATGCAACAGCGTCTTCCCGACGCGACAACTCAAAAGGGGGAGCAAGAAAATGAAATGTCAGGACTTGTGCTGCATATCGCTGAGTGCTGTCGGCGGCGTTCGAAGCCATCACTAAGATATAGAGCCGTCGGTGTCGGCAAAGCTGTCGGTGTCTGTAGAGCTGTCGGTATTTGTAAAGCTGTCGATTTCTGTAGAGCTGTCGGCGTCTGCAGAGCTGTCGATGTCTGTAGAGCTGTCGTGTCTGTAGAGCTGTCGATGTCTGTAGACCTGTCGGTATCTGTAGAGCTGTAGGTTTCTGTAAAGCTGTCGGTGTATGATGGTGTCTGTATACAGTCGTCGATGCTGTAGAGTTGTCTGTGTCCGTCGGTGTCTGTAAACTGGTCCTGTGTATTTACGAGTCAGTAAATAAAATACAAGCATAATATCATTCTATGTTTTCTCAGACCACGCACTGATCGAACTTGCAGGTTTATACATCTGTGGGCGTGCGTACTATATACTGTATGTGCCCGCCTAACGCAATGGCCCAAATACACGTAACCGCCTAGGAACACGAGAAATTAAAAAGCCATTTTTAGTGATCAGAAACGATATTATTTGAAGGTAAGAAGGCTTTTGACTCCCTGACGTCCTCTTGTGACGTAAAAAGCGAGGCTCAGCCTCTAGACGAGCTGCGAACGACGAGACTCGTCGTCAAGACGTAAGACGACCTCGATGATCTCCCTGGCATCGTTAAAACCTACGCAACGCTGCGACAATTTTTATAGAGCTTTGTCAATCTCTACAACGTGCGACGTTACACTAAAGTAGATTTTTACAACGCACGAGGTCAAACTTAAAGATTTCGTTCCAACTTATGACGTAAAATCTCATTCATTCATACAGCGAAGTAAAATTTAAGTCGATCTTTACGATTAATTACTCAAGAACTTTGATCTTGAGCGACGACACACTCACATTGGGATGGCTTTACTATTCGCAGAGACGGAGCCCAAAATGACTAGTGAATATAATTATCTTGATTAATAAATAAATAATAATTCCGTACAGCCCCAATGCGGAGATCTACCTGGTCCCCCGAGGTGTACCTGGTCCCTATGTACCTAGTCCCCAAGGCGTACCTAGTCCCTGAGGTGTACCTGTACCCTAAAGAGCACCTGGTCCCCAAGGTGTACCTGGTCCCTAAGGTGTACCTTGTCTCAAAGGCTTACCTGGTCCCAAAGATGTACCTGGTCCCTAAGGTGTACCTGGTCATAATGTGTACCTGGTCCCTAAGGTGTACCTGGTCCCCAAGGTGTACCTAGTCCCTAAGGTGTCCCTGGTCCTTAAGTATTAAAAAGGAGTATCAGACAAGAAGGGAGGAGGGGAGTGAAGGGAGCATCGCCCTCCTGCCCCCGGTGCGTAGGGCTGCATTATGCAGAGCAGCGCGCACAAGAGTGGGTGTCGCTTGCATCTTTTACTTTAATTACGACAGACGAGGCACCGCTGCACAGATTTCCTGCGAGCCTTTGTTGAGGCGTGAGGCATGAGCGCATGAGGCATGAGGCATTGCATAGGAGGCATGAGCGCATGAGGCATTACATAGGCATGGGGATGGTGGGGTGTGAGGCATGGAGTGTGAGGCATGGGGTGTGAGGCATGGGCGCATGAGGCATTAGATAGGCATGGGGATGGTGGGGTGTGAGGCATGGGCGCATGAGGCATTACATAGGCATGGGGATGACGGGGTGTGAAGCATGGGGTATGAGGTATGAGATATGAGGTATTAGGCATGATGTATGAGACATGAGATGTGAGGTATGAGGTGTGAGATATGAGGTATGAGATATGAGGTATGAGATATGAGGTATGAGATATGAGGTATGAGATATGAGGTATGAAATGAGGTATGATGTATGAGATATGAGGTATGAGATATGAGGTATGAGATATGAGGCATGAGGTATGATGTATGAGGTATGAGTTATGAGATATGAGGTATGAGATATCAGGAATGAGATATGAGGTATGTGGCAGTTGGCATGAAGCATGAGGTGTGAGGCGTGAAGCGACCACATGAAGAAACATGTGGCATGAAGCATGACAGTTCCACAGCACAGCACTAGCACAACTACAGCACCACAGCATCACCACAGCATCTCACAGCACCACAGCATCACACAGCATCACACAGCATCACACAGCATCACACAGCATCACAGCATCACAGCATCACACAGCACCACAGCATCACACAGCATCACCACAGCAGCAATCAATGTAGTGCTGGTGTGCCGCTGCCGCCCAGTCGATGCTAACGCAATTAGCGGCCCCCTCCCCCCTCTCTCCCTCACCCCTCCCCTCACTCTTCCCTCTTTCCCCTCTTACCCTCTTACCCTCATCCATTCTCCTGTCCCTCCCCTCACTTCTTCCACCTGCTCTTTCGTCGCTTTGCTTGTTCTACATCTCGTGTAGAGCTAGTAACCATATATAGAACTAGTGACCCCACATAGAACTAGTGACCCAACATAAAACTCGTGTTGTGTCTACAACTTTGTAACTTGCGTAAATTTAATAATTTACCACCATATGGTTAGGTTAATTGGATCACATGTTCATTTTAATTATTTTAGTTCATTTGCGGTTTTGGTTTAGAGGAAATTCTACGTCATTGCGATACGTCACTAGCACTTCTTTGCTACCGTGCGATGGAGCCATAAACATCGTAAGTTACTTAATTCGTTGTAATTGATAAATTTTTCTGAAATACGTGCCACTGTTATGTCATTCAGTCAATTTGGTATTTGCGTGTAAATTAGACTTGCTATCTTTTGTTAATAAATTAAAAGCTCTATGACTAAAATCTCCAACTTGTCGGGGCATTGCCGATAGAGAAGGACTGTTTATAGGCTAAAATCAAAATTATCTTTATAATTGTGCAGATTACGTTACAATTAATTAATATGCTGTACAATTAATGTGTATGTTGTACCGTCATAATAAATATCTTCCATAATTAAACAAAACGTTCAGCGCAGCAGCACAAGCATTCAGCGCAGCAGCACAAGCATTCAGCGCAGCAGCACAAACATTCAGCGCAGCAGCACAAGCATTCAGCGCAGCAGCACAAGCATTCAGCGCAGCAGCACAAGCATTCAGCGCAGCAGCACAAACATTCAGCGCAGCAGCACAAGCATTCAGCGCAGCAGCACAAACATTCAGCGCAGCAGCACAAGCATTCAGCGCAGCAGCACAAGCATTCAGCGCAGCAGCACAAGCGTTCGGCGCAGCAGCATAAACATTCAGCGCAGCAGCACAAACATTCAGCGCAGCAGCACAAACATTCAGCGCTGCGTCGCTGGCAAACAGAAAGTTGTGTTGCTGTGTCCGGTGTCGGGATTTACATAGGCTTGTATAGCTGCTGCAGCTATACTGCTATACTGGGATACTGTATGTATATTGTTTTCAACTGTACATATATACCCTATTTATTGTTTTAGAATGTACTGAAATAATGTATACATGGTATAAAGCTATACAGAGATAGCGTAAATATTGTGTTCAACTATGCAGAGATAGCGTAAATATTGTGTTCAACTATACAGAGATAGCGTAAATACAGTGTTCAGCTATACAGATATCCTCTAAATATAGCATTCATCTATACAGAGATGCTGTGTATATGGTTTTCAACTATTCATGTATAGTGTATTTATGAACGTAGCCATTGCTGTAGGCCACTGAACCAACTGTAGCTTAATTAATACGGTACAGTCTAATGTAATAATACGGTGCCGTGTAATGTATTATTACGGCACAGTTTAACGTAATAATACGGTGCGGTGTAATGTATTAATACGGTACAATTTAATGTAATGATACGGTGAGCGCGACGTCAGAACTGCACGGTGAGCGCAACGTCAGAACTGCACGGTGAGCGCGACGTCAGAACTGCACGGTGAGCGCGACGTCAGAACTGCACGGTGAGCGCAACGTCAGAACTGCACGGTGAGCGCGACGTTAGAACTGCACGGTGAGCGTGACTTCAGAACTGCACGGTGAGCGCGACGTCAGAACTGCGCGGTGAGCGCGACGTCAGAACTGCGCGGTGAGCACGACGTCAGAACTGCACGGTGAGCGCGACGTCAGAACTGCCCGGTGAGCGCGACGTCAGAACTGCACGGTGAGCGCGACGTCAGAACTGCCCGGTGAGCGCGACGTCAGAACTGCCCGGTGAGCACGACGTCAGAACTGCCCGGTGAGCACGACGTCAGAACTGCCCGGTAAGTTGAATATTGTCTCAATCACTGCCTGTAAATGTGCAAGTCATTGTGCTAGAGTTGAATATTGTCTCGATCACTGCCTGTACTTGTGTAATTCATTGTGCTAGAGTTGAATATTGTCTCAATCACTGCCTGTACTTGTGTAATTCATAGTGCTAGAGTTGAATATTGTTTCACTCACTGCTTGTAAATTTGCAAGGTATTGCCATCAGAACTAAAGGGCCGGAACCAGTTCGGCAAGTCAAAAAACCGCGTTGCATGAGAAACCCATATTATAAGGTTAGCGAATTCCATTTCGATACCAGACTTCAACGCAGAAACCGACATTCTAACAGCTTAAAAATGTTTTTTTTTTTTTTCATATGGGAGAACCAACTTAACTGCAGAAATCATCGTTGTAGAAGCAACTTATAAATACAGACTGTTATAGGAGAACCAACTTACAAAACCAGACTCAGTTGTACAAGAGAACCAACTAATAAAACCAGACTCAGTTGTACAAGAGAACCAACTAATAAAACAAGACTCAGTCGTATAAGAGAACCAACTAATAAAACCAGACTCAGTTGTATAAGAGAACCAACTAATAAAACCAGACTCAGTTGTATAAGAGAACCAACCAATAAAACCAGACTCACTTGTAGGAGAACCAACTTACAAAACCAGACTCAGTTGTAGGAGAACCAACTAATAAAACAAGATACCGACGCATGTGAATCACGCTATATACTGTAGCTAGCGCATATTCCAGAAAAACGTTTGATTGACTTATGGCTCGATCAAAAACATAAATTTTTCATTGAACGAAAATATACTTCATACGTTCTTTAACTTAGATGTCTGCGGTTAAATTTGAAAAAGAAACTCAACCGCATCTCCAAGATCGCCTAGTACTATTGAATTATTTTTATTTATTTAAGCTAATTCATTTGGATATATAAAAGAGTTCAGCGGCATTTAAATAAGATGATTATATTATACGAATGTATAATTTGCATAAGATATAATACTCTGAAAAAGAATGAGATGAACATCTCTGTTATAATTGTTTTTTCAACAGAATAACATAAGCCAGAAAGAATAACACTTAACACACTCATAGTATGTAACCTTAAATAATGTCACATAACATAAACCAAATCACAGATGTAAAAGACTTTCCGATAGCCAAATTATTTTCTTTCACAAAGCTCAAGTTCACTTTAAGTCACTCGTTCACGTAGCATAAACTGAACATTATGCCGCGAATTTACCATAGTATTCCTTAAGCAATTACGAGTAGAATAATTCGTGCTGACCTATTCAATCAGGAAAAAGATTCGATACATTCATCAGCTACACCTTTTAAATTTTGAATCTTAATAAGTCAAGGTCGAAAGGCATTGAGACAAGAAATAGTCAATATAAAAAATGTTGAGAAAGAAATATTAAATGTAAAAAATAATGATTGTATAAGTACAATATATTTACACATTTTTATGATATTTGAATTTGCAAATTGTTCTCAAAGGAACTCTGCAAATTTACGCGTAAAGCAACGGCATGCCAGAATAGAATAAAATGAATTTTAATTTTAAGAAGACCATTTATATTTATTTCGCCTAAAATGACTTACTTTGAAGATTGACGGGCGTCACTGACGAGGGGAACATCGTCCGAGGGTCCTGAGGTCTGCCCATGACTCCGCAGTTTTGTCCACCAACTCCAACACCCATACTCATGCCCATGCCAGCATTGTATCCTCTGACGCTGGCGGCGCTGGAGTATCGGTAGGCAGTGGGCATTTGGGAACAGGACGTCAGGTCCGAGTAGGAGTAGGGCACGTGGGCGCTAGCGTCCATCGCCCCCGTCAGGGAGCCTGACAAACTGCACGAGGAAGTGTCGAACCCCGCGGCCGCTGCTTGGTTGAGGTACGCGTAATCCATGATGCAGGAGTCGGAAAATTTGGGTAAACTCGTGGTTTTTGAGTGTGGGGTAAACTCGAGGTCTTCTGGTATTGGGGTAAACTCGATGTCTTGGGTCTGTTTTAAGCCCGAGCTATGCGAGTGTGGGAGTAAAATCGAGATCGCTAAGTGTGGAGGGTAAACTCGAGGGCTTCGAGTGAGGGGAGTCAAACCGAGGACTTTGGATGTGTGGTAAACTCGATCGAGGTCTTCGAGTGAGGGGGTAAACTCGAGGTCTCTGGGTGTGTGGTACCCTCGAGGTCTTTGAGTGTGGGGGTAAATTCCAGTCCTTGCTCTTATCAGAGACCGGTGCCGGTGCAGGGTAGCGGTCAGTCAGCCCCTCAGGTTGATGATGAAGCAAGAATCCTATTGGACGCTTTCACCAGCGGGCTCCAAGTTCGTTGTCAGAATACGATAAATTTATCACTAAAAGTTTTTTTTTCCTTCACTGCGTCATCGGAATAGGAACGTAGCAGCTTTGTTGAATAAAGTTACACCATAATAGGCGAATCATTTCTTCATTATAATAGGAGAGCCTTCGTCGGGATGGAATGATAGAGGTATGATTGACCTGGTCACTATGTTCAGAAGACGTTATATACCGACGACGTAGACTTTAGTTTCGGTAGGATCTACGTACAGCAAAAGCGATATTTTTCTATTGGGAATATAACAGCAATGATCACTCAGATGGCAAAATGAATAAGGTTCACTAAAGCCGTAACTTTATATGACACGAGTGTAACCGTAGTTTGACCCAACAATTCGTTCGCTGAGGAAGAATGACTTCATCGTGCCAACACTTCTATGGCCGCAGGGCCATTATAAGGATAATTTCTAGTAGTACTAATGGTGTTATTTACTTGAAATTTCATTAATTAAATCTGAATATAAGTTCGTCAGTCGAAATTTTCTAAATTGTCTGCATTCTGTGGAGTTGTCTTGCCGCAGGTAACACAGTTTGTTTTCAGGACGCGTTGTCAATGATCAACCATAGCCCTCGTGCCGAATGTTTTCCGACTAAAATAAAAAGCTACTCTCATTCAAAGAGATTAAAAATAATTTCCCGAACGGTTTCTTTTCAAAGCATCAATAGACTACTGGGAGCGATTACTTCTATACCACATGTACAGTTTTTCATCGGTCTTAGTTGATTTGCCAGCCCCCGTTGGACTGTTTAATGCGTGCAATATGTTCTAATATTTCGAGTTAATGTTAATCCAATAATTCCTAAGCAAATTCAACACAATAATTATATATTTCCAAACTACCTTTGCGACACTAACGCACTCGGTATTCAAGATTAACACACACCAGCAATTACTAACTATCTAATTACCGCCTACAGAGTATATCAATTTAAACGCGCGAGATTAATTGTAACTTCCAAGCTCTATGATTTATTGTCACTTGCACAAGAACACAGAACGAGGACTTGTTTAACTTTCAAGGCAATCAAAGGGGAACTTTTGGAACAGGTTTAGTACGAGCCTTGCGCTTGTGCGACAGATTCGTTGACCGCAGGCAGGCAGTTCCTTAAGCTCAGCACCTAATCCAATCAGAAGATCTATCAAATTATTACTGATGATATCAAATTATTAGAGATGGTATTAGTATAGCCAGGGTGACTAAGCCAACGTGTGCTCACGACCGCGATGAGAAATCAAATGATAAGGATAATTCAATAAGAGCGACCACTCTAGCGTCGGCCATTGTATGCCAGGCTGATCAATACAGGGTGGAGCGCAGCCTCGGGTTCCAGAGGACCGCGTCGTGGCCAGGATTGGATTCCAAGAACGAGGAGGAGTTCCATCCGCGTTCCAGCCACAGCATTGGCTCTGGAATGCAACGTGAACATTTTTTTCAGGAACGCTCTTGAACGCTGGGGCGGTGCTTGGCTATGGCTTACTTGTGATATTTCCATCCAAAGGGAGGCCTAGGACAAGGCTGAGGACGAGGCGGAGTACAGACCAAGAGATGAGGTGGAGTACAGACCAAAGGATGAGGCGGGGCCAGTGAGGCTTGAACGCTGCCTGCACCTGAGGTTGCAGTCGACTCATAATAGAGAAGCCGCAATTTAACAGACGATTGTGCCGAGTTCGATGCTAAGTCTGGATCACAAGTAGGAAAATCTCAGCCAAATACCTCAGGGGGCTGAAGCTGATCCCCAAGGGATGGTGAAGCAGGTGATGCTACGGACTCTTCTCGCTCTGAGGTTGCTTATCGGCAGCTGACCCTAACTACATAATAATTTTCAATAAGGTTCGTCAATCACGGCCTACCGCTTGAGAATTTCTAAGTCTAAGATCAGCGGTCGTTGCGTAAATGAAGCCTACGTATGAGGCCAAATACAACCCTCAATCAGCCCACATATAGCCCACATGCAACTCACATGCAACCCACATGCAGCCCACAAACCGCACTCGAGCGAGTAGCCACCAGTAGCCCTCAGGCAGCCACCAGCAGCCCTCAGGGAGACACCACCAGCTCTACAGCTCTAAATTAGCCTAGCCCTAAATTAAAGCAAAACACTGCCCTCATGTGACATGACATACACATTCATAACATTGACCCTTCATGGGTAGTTCTAAGAAATGGGAAGTTCTAAGGGGTAGTTTATGGGTAGTTCTAAGATATTCATGGGTAGTTCTAAGAATAAAGTCAATTAAGGACATAAAACGCTCACTAATTAATACGTGAAAAGGGCCGAGGATTTCATTCGGGGCATACTGCAAAGATTGCTGGTAGTGTTGAGTATACTATTACAGATAGGATCATGGAAATTACCGAGTTATACTGTTAGGATCATGGGTAGTGCTTAGGATTCTTTAGGATCATGGGCAGTGCTTAGTATATGCAGCCGCAGATTCCAATACGTCATGTTCAGTACAAATTACTGACAATTTTCCTACATAGAATTAGGCAAGTTCTAGCTGAATAGACTAGAGATTTGTGTCACAGTTCGCGGGTTGCGACTGGTGCGACAGCGCGGTGCCCTCACTGTTTTGGTAAGGATCTCCTTATTTTGGGATATTTATTACTACTTTCATCTTAGAATATTTCTGTTGAAATATTGACGAGTTATTCACGATTATATCACCATTCTATTATAGTCTACGCTTGTTCATTTGTATGTTAATTTGTTTGCAGAAACTGTTTGTGGTATGTTTAATAAAATGAAGAGAATATATATAGCACAAGTATTTGAGATCCTGCAACGAGTAATTTCAACAGTAGGGGAATTTGATACGAAGGACGACGAATAAAGTGGCTGCTATTGTAGAAGTCGTCTTAAGTATACTTTTAGGATTATGCATGGAGTGCTTATAAAATTCTGTTAGGATTATGGTAGTGCTTAGGATTCTATTAGGATCATGGATAGTGCTTAGGATTCTGTTAGGATCATGGGTAGTGCTTAGGATTCTATTAGGATCATGGGTAGTGCTAAGGATTCTGTTAGGATCATGGGTAGTGCTTAGGATTCTATTAGGATCATGGGTAGTGCTTAGGATTCTATTAGGATCATAGGTTGTGCTTAAGATTATGTTAGGATCATGGGTAGGGCTTAGGATTATGTTAAGATCATGGGTAGCGCTTAGGATTCTATTAGGATCATGGGTAGTGCTTAGGATTCTATTAGGATCATGGGTAGTGCTTAGGATTCTGTTAACATCATTGGTAGTGCCTAGGATTCTGTTAAGATCATTGGTATTGCTTAGGATTTTGTTAGGATCATGAGATTATGTTAGGATCATGGGTAGTGCTTAGGATTCTGTTAGGATCATGGGTAGCGCTTAGGATTCTATTAGGATCATGGGTAGTGCTTAGGATTCTATTAGGATCATGGGTAGTGCTTAGGATTCTGTTAACATCATTGGTAGTGCCTAGGATTCTGTTAAGATCATTGGTATTGCTTAGGATTTTGTTAGGATCATGAGATTATGTTAGGATCATGGGTAGTGCTTAGGATTCTGTTAGGATCATGGGTAGCGCTTAGGATTCTATTAGGATCATGGGTAGTGCTTAGGATTCTATTAGGATCATGGGTAGTGCTTAGGATTCTGTTAACATCATTGGTAGTGCCTAGGATTCTGTTAAGATCATTGGTATTGCTTAGGATTTTGTTAGGATCATGAGATTATGTTAGGATCATGGGTAGTGCTTAGGATTCTGTTAGGATCATGGGTAGCGCTTAGGATTCTATTAGGATCATGGGTAGTGCTTAGGATTCTATNCTGTCTCTTATACACATCTAGATGTGTATAAGAGACAGCCTTTACTCCGTGTGAACCTTTACTGTTAGCTGCACCTTGCTTAGCATCACACTTATCGTCCTATCTAGCAACCTTTACTGTCTGCTGCACCTTGCTTAGCATCACACTTATCGTCCTATCTAGCAACCTTTACTGTCTGCTGCACCTTGCTTAGCATCACACTTATCGTCCTTTACCTTTACTTCATGTGAACCTTTACTGTATACTGCACCTTGCTAGCTTAGCATCACACTTATCGTCCTATCTAACAGCCTTTCCTATCTGCTACATCTTGCTTAGCATCACACTTATTGTCCTATCTACCAACCTTTACTCTGTGTAAACCCTTGCTATCTGCTGCAACTTGCTTAGTTTCACACTTATCGTCCTGTCTACCAACTTTTATTCCGTGTGAACCTTTACTGTCTGCTGCACCTTGCTTAACGTCACACTTATCGTCCTGCCTAACAACCCTAAATCCAGAGGTGGGCAGTAGCGCGCTACATGTAGCGGCCGCTACATTTTCAGTAGCGGTAGCGGTAGCGGCGCTGCATTTAAGCACTTAATATTGTAGCGGTAGCGCCCGCTATATATTTAAGTAGCGATACGATGTTTTGCCGCTACAGCGCTACCGCTACATTTATAGATAAGGCCTTTAGATTTTACTCAATATTATTAAATATTATTTAAAAACCAGCATGAGACATACATATATAAATTGCAAAATAAAACTGTACGAAAGATTTCGGTGTAATGTTGTCAACCTCAGTCTGTTACTAGTGTCAACATGTTAGTTGTTACTTGTTAAGTTGTTACCAGTTACCACTTACGGGTATTTTTCATGTTTCAGTTTGCTTACAGTTATTTTTACAGTTATTTTTATGTTTCACCTTCCTTACATGGATGTCTACATACTTTAATCTACCAATCTCAAAAATAATCCACATAAATATACAAATAAAAGACTGATTTTTATATGTATATGGGGATAATTTTTGAGATTGGTAGATTAAAGTAGACATCCCTGTAGGTAAAACATAGAAATAACTGTAACTTTTATTTACTGTATCAAACCCGTACTAGTTCGGTTAGGTTAATTGCAATAAAGTTGCATTAATATGTTTTGAAAATGTTTTATTATCATTGAATGTTTATGAGTAAATCCCAATAGCAGAACAATAAATATTTAGAGATTTCCAATAATTTTGGCCATTGTAGCGGCTAATGTAGCGGCGCTACATTTTGCTGTAGCGGTAGCGGTAGCGCTCGCTACAATCTAGTGGGTGTAGCGGTAGCCGTAGAGCCCGCTACATTTAGAGCATGTAGCGGTCATTGGTAGCGGTGCGCCGCTACAAATGTAGCGGTGCGCCGCTACATTTCAAAGTAGCGCTGCCTAGCTCTGCCTAAATCCTACTCCATCCTAATCTTTACCATCAGCTGCGCCTTGAATATAGCGTCATACTTATGTTACATTGGATCTGCTTCACTTGAATTCTAGCTGTTGACTCCTCAGCTCCATCTTTCTTTTCTTGATCCTTCAAATTCTCTTTGGTATGTCTGTTGGAATTTCTTCTCGATAAACTGCCTCATTGTGCATTAGTAGCCTAGAGTTGATTTGCGGAGGCCAGGTCCCTGGAATACACTGCTTTGACCCCCCAGTTTCGCGGGGGAAGGGGACAGGTTCCTGCAACACACAGCGCGCCATGGCCTTTCATTTGACTTTCTCTTCTAATTGCCCTTTAATTTCATCCAACGCCAGTGTCTCTTGAGTCCGCGTGACAAATTGAATCTGCCCTTTAATGGAACCTGCCCCTTAATGAAACTTGCCCTTAATGAAACCTGCCTCTCAACAGAATCTGCCCCTTAACGGAACTCGCACCTTAACGGAAAGTGCCCCCATTAACCACTGGACTAAACGTCTCAAATGGCACATGTGGCAGCGTAGCATGAAGCCAATATGGGCAACATGAGGCCAATAAGGGCAGCATGGGGCCAACAGGGGCAGCATGAGGCCAATTAACTGGTGCAGCATGAAGCCAACTGGTGCAGCATGAGACCAATAAGGCAGCAGAAGGTCAACAGGTGCAACATGAGGCCAATAAGGGCAGCATGAGGCCAACAATTGGTGAGGAAATTCATCGCTGCAATCGTCGTAATGGACACGATGTCACGGGGGGGGGGAGGACCTCAGGGGAGGTCGCGTCTTGCTCGCAATTTAGCGCGACGCCGCCGCGGCTCTCACTTAAGAAGTCATCGAATTACCGGCACTGACCAACGACCTGTCCTCCTCAGTGACCTGCTCCCCTCAGCGACCTGCTCCTCCTCAGCAACATACTCCCCTGATAGACCTGCTCCCTCACTGACTTGTCCTCCTCAGTGACACCCACGACGACTCATCAAGACTAACGGGCACCAATTGTAGCTTTGTTCCTCATTGGCTGGGAGACGAGGGCTGGGGCAAAGTAGGCTGCATCCCAGAACCGGCAGCTGGGAAGGGTAGGCTGCATCCCAGGACTGGTGGCTGGGAGAAGGTAGGCCAGAATTTTGCATCCCAGACCGTGGGCTGGGACAGGGTAGGTCAAAATTTTGCACTCCAGGACCGGGGGCTGGAACAGGGTCAGCCTATAAGCTATTCTATTTAATATACTTGCCTCATCAAAGCCTATGCATACGCTACTGTGTTGAAATACTCGATGCAGGCTAGATTGTCCGCAACTTGGTGTGATGGCAAAAGTATTGCTGACAGCCCTCAACAGGCTCGAGGAGGACGGCTGCTGGAAGAGGCGCCGCGGCGGTGCTGTCATCTCGCCAGATGAAAGTCACTAATTCGTTACTGATTAGCATGTGACGCTAGTGTGACGGGGGATGTGACGCGGGATGTGACGTGTGATGTGACGTGTGATGTGACGGGGAACGTGACGTGGGATGTGACGTGTGATATACTGATGTGACGTGAGATGTGACGCGTGCTGTGACGTGTGATGAGATGCTTGATGTGACGTATGATGAGACTCGCGATGTGACGCTGGACATGACGCTTGAAGGGGGTTAGTGGCTCGGCCACTAACCCCCTGTCTGCTGACAAAGGGTTAAGGCTCTGCCACTAACCCCCTGTCTGCTGACAGAGGGTTAAGGCTCTGCCACTAACCCACCGTCTGCTGACAGAGGTTTAAGGCTCTGCCACTAAATTTTCATTGGTAAATTTATTCAGCACGTAAGTATCAGTCCATTTCTTGTAAATTTAGCTTTTATCTTCTGATTGTACTTGTATTCTCAAAAATTTGGAACTCAAAATAAAATTCGAAACGTTTTCGATATCAATTTGGTGCGATGGCTTGGCTTTTTCGGTGCTTTTAAATTGTTGCCTGTTATTCCGTGGCCAGGAAAGCAGTGACATCGAGTACTAATAACGCAGCATCACCTGTTACTCTGCAACCAACACTCCAGGAAGTCTGGAAGCATGATATGCTCGCTATAGCCGCGAAAACAGGGGGTCTACATTGCCACCTAAACATTGCTTATTGGCTTATGGCAAAGCAATGGCATAACGCGCTCCCCACGTGCCCATTAATTGCCGATGTATGACCATTAGTTGCCGATGTATGGCCATTAGTGGTCGATGTATGGCCATTACACACCGCAGCCACTGGTTGCAGATCACGCAACTGGCCGTTTAGGATCAATTTGAGTCGTCGCTTCGAGAGCCGCGAGAGGCGCGAGTGAAAGACGATTTGGTGATATGGATAACAATTGTGATATGTAGCAACTGCACCATCACATACTACACCATCACATACTGCACCATCACATACTGCACCATCACCCACTGCACCATCACCCACTGCACCATCACCCACTGCACCATCACCCACTGCACCATCACCCACTGCACCATCACCCACTGCACCATCACCCACTGCACCATCACCCACTGCACCATCACCCACTGCACCATCACCCACTGCACCATCACCCACTGCACCATCACATACTGCACCATCACATACTGCACCATCACATACTGCACTATCACCCACTGCACCATCACATACTGCACCATCACATACTGCACCATCACATACTGCACCATCACACACTGCACCATCACCCACTGCACCATCATCACCCACTGCACAAAATATCAAAACAAATCATGTTACTCCAAAATAAAGTCTATTAATTATACACTCATATTTCTTTATCATATCGAGTCTATCCAATCAACACAGGAAGGCTAGCACATTTTCATCGCATATCAAGTGCAGACATTCAACATCGACAGTCTCGCACATTTTCTTCGCATGTCAAGTGCAGACATTCAACGTCGACAGTCCCACACATTTTCATCGCATATCAAGTCTAGACAATTAATATCGTAAGGCTCACATAAGTGTTTCTATTAGTCAGCGACGGACGGTAAAATGATCCAAACTTCTAAATGTTTCATCATTCATTACATGAAATAATTTCATCTTTCATCCAGCTGTCCAGCTGTTCTACCTTTAAAAATTTCTACGCGAGTTCAATTTTAATCAACAACGAAAGTGAATTTTACCATAAACAAAAATTTTACCAGCATCGGCGACAAAACCCAGATCACGTGATTGCGCATTTTATATTTGATACAATGTATGATTAATAATATCAGGTTCTTTTCTGTACAAAACTCCTAATATACGATTTTGCGAGGTTTTATACGATGAATTGCCAGACACACGCAGACTCGGTGACGTTCTTTGTCTGGCTCCATGCAGCGCAGACATCAGCGCAGATGGCGCCTCTCCAGCCGCTCTCCATGCTCCGTTAACTGCTCCATTTAATCCACATGAGTCGCTGTGTGATGAATAACAGACGCACATTATTCTGCAATTGCTGGGCCATCTCATATCGATATCACGAAGAAATGTACAGTACAGTTCTTTATCTAACAGTCTTTCTTCTTTTATTTAGCTACTGCACAGTCTTTATCACTTATCTTTATCTAACACTATCTTAGTTCTTTGGTTCTTTATCTTCTATAACAAAAGAAGGAACTGTAGAAAGATTTTGACGACATCTATTATAACCGAAGAAAATTCAGCAATTTGCCGTATTGAAAAAGATTTGGAGTTAATATTTTTATTGAATGTTTATGTGCTTACGGTTCGCTAGCAAAATTTTTATCAAAACATTGCACCAAAGCACAAAGTATTATGTAAACTCTATAATTTATCTTTTTTGGTTCGTCACAAAGCACGAAATTAAATTATGGAATTCATAGGCGTTGAAAATATAACAATATCCTACTAACATTTTTCAAAGTTTACTTGTGTATTTGATGCCATGGCATCGTCAAAGTTTAGCGGCTGAACGGACGCATATATATCCAGAATACTTAAAAAATCGGGAAATTACCAGGCCCTGAACTAAACATTGCAATAATGAAAAAATAATTGTGTGGCATTGCATAACTAGGATAAAAATATTTCATTGATAATTGAAATTTTATTTTTAAATTGTTACGTTTATAATTGATTTGGACGGGAAATAAAACGATTTTCGCATTTTGTAACAAGGGTTGAATGCAGGTTTCATGCTCTGTGCAAAATGTGAGTTTGATCAAGTCCTCCTATAATTTAATCATTAGCTTTGTTCTTATTATTAAACGAGATTCGGGAGAATGGGATTAAGAAATCGCAAAGGCAATCGATCCCGGCAATCGCCTGGTTAACCTGCCAATCTTGGAATTTACTTTATATATTTTTCCATATATGTTTTGGTCAATTATCAGGGACGCCAGATCACAAATTTCGTTGTGTGACGGTCAATCCATAATTTATATTCACAGTAAAGATTGTCATTGTTTGCTTTAGAGAAAATTTTTTTTATTCATCATTTCACAGCTAGATCTCTCGACTTGTTGTGTATGGTATTTCTTTTAACAAGAACAGGAAATAGAATAACTTTACATGGTTTTTCAGACTGACATAACAGGGAAGAAATTAAATAATATAAAAATTTTTACACAGGGCAGCAGTTTAACATTGTATAACTTGAATGTGTTCGATAAGCATAGGGCTGAGATAATTTTCTTCCGGTAGTTTAAAAATCTATATAGCCAACAATAGAACTCAAAAGTGAATTTTTGTCACAATGGTTATCATGCGACTAGCGACCACGAGCATATACTATATGTCAAAATGACCATTTTAGTGACCATCTCACAATCCAAGCACGGACCGAGGTCAATATGAGTTCGTGTGAATAGTTTTTTATGCAAATATTATAGTATGGAAGTGACGGAAGAAAAAAATCCACATTTACAAGTGAATCTGAGAAAAGTAATTTTCTCTGCTCAGTTTTGATAAATAGTCTCTTAGAAATTAATGATGTAGTCAATTTTTTGAGTCGTGAAAGCCGCGCGTTTGATGGGTTTGCTCTCATTTAGTTTCACAAAAGCGTTAACTATTCGTCAAGTTAATGTAATTCTAGAATCCAATTTTTTCTTAAATAATTTCAACAGCTATGAAACTAGCCATATGTATTTCACTTCCATGCTTAAGGTCTATGTTTGGTTAGCGCATTTTCTCATTTATGGAAAAAATGCACTATTGTGCTATTTGTGCTGCATGGCCATGTCCGTCCGTCTGTCTGTCCGTCCGTCCGTGACTTCGTGTTTTCGTCGACGAGAAAATGCGCGCTCTGTCACTCAATGCAGTGAGTACTGAGTTATATTTTTATTAATAATCTTCTTATTCATTTTTTCAAGTGATGCAAAACCTTCACTTGCTTGATGATGAAAATTGTACTTTCGAAACGTCGCAATCCATTAAAATATCATTTGGTATAACTTGCTTTTTGATCTCCCGGCGCCAGCAAGAAATTTCGTTCGACTCATTGAAAGAACGAATAAGAAGGTAAATAATAAAAAGCATGCTGTGGTCTTTCATCAAACTTGCATAAAAAAGCTTTTGCCGAATTACACCAACAAGCGGTATAGCGGATACAGACGAAAATTAAAAGTTAAAATCACCCAGAGAACAATTTCGAAGTCCTGACAAATCAGGCGGTTTGCAAATTTTTTATTATTATTAGTATATGCTCTATGAAACTCTGGTATCTGGTATGTCAGTTCTCATTTTATGTACATTATAAAAAAGAGTCAAATTTTGAAAAGTTGCTATAGCAGGTTTGAATAAGCCTTTTATCAAGTGGGAAATATAAATTCAAATTTTCGACAGTCGTTTTATTTTATTCGAAATCTCCGAATTATTTGATCTGTAGCTATGATACTCACGAAATGGCCATAAACCGCGACTCCTCTGACGAATTCAAAACGCGTCATCATTGAATTCGCAAAAAAGGAAAGCTGCTCAACTTTTTACCTACGGAATGGCATAGACATTACGGCAAGCCCGCATAGCGAGACGCGCTATACGTTTGAGAAAAAGCCGGGCAAGGCAGTAGATGCTCGTTTTACGGAGAAGATATGAACGTCACAACCTGCAGCTGGTAAGGATGTAAGCGACAACGACTGCAACACTGGGCTCGCAGCTGGGCCAGTGTTGCAGTCGTTGTCGCTTACATCCTTACCAGCTGCAGGTTGTGACGTTCATATCTTCTCCGTAAAACGAGCATCTACTGCCTTGCCCGGCTTTTTCTCAAACGTATAGCGCGTCTCGCTATGCGGGCTTGCCGTAATGTCTATGCCATTCCGTAGGTAAAAAGTTGAGCAGCTTTCCTTTTTTGCGAATTCAATGATGACGCGTTTTGAATTCGTCAGAGGAGTCGCGGTTTATGGCCATTTCGTGAGTATCATAGCTACAGATCAAATAATTCGGAGATTTCGAATAAAATAAAACGACTGTCGAGAATTTGAATTTATATTTCCCACTTGATAAAAGGCTTATTCAAACCTGCTATAGCAACTTTTCAAAATTTGACTCTTTTTTATAATGTACATAAAATGAGAACTGACATACNGTGCCCGAGGTGCAACAGGGTGCTGTCGGTCGCCAATATGGCGAGGCACCAGAGGGCGTGCCTGGTGTGGGACCCTGGGGGGGGGGCAAGTCCCTGACGGGGATCGACGGCCCGGAAATGGAAATGGATGAGTGAATTGAAGTTGACGACTCTTCATAGAAATAGCAATTTTGATTGTAACGTAAAAATTAGGAAAATTAGATCTGATAGAAAACCAATTATTATTTTCTAATTGATTGTTCATTAAATAACAAAATAAAACTGTTCATTTAGGCTCTTTAATAATAAATTTGTTCATTTGGGCTTTTTTATTATTATCACTTATTACGAAATGTTTCAGACAGAGTGCGAAATAATTGGTACCGGTAAACATTACTCGCTTGCAAAAGTGAAAAAATGTTAAAGCATATATTTCAATTTTAAAGGGCGTACAAGTTGCAGCTGCGTTTTAACGCTGATAAATGTAAAGAAATCCATACCTTGGCAAGAATAATGAACCGGTAATGAACCGGTCGAGGACCGGCCACGAGAGACAGCGGTTGACGAAAGTATTCGTCGCAGAGCGCTAAAACAGGCGGTGGTGACTCTGGCAATGTGACTGTTTAAAGAAAGTTCCGAGTCCCACAGAATGCCCAGGTTACTACCAGAAGACATAGGCATGAGGAACTCGTTGTCCACGCGAAAAGGGTTGGCCGAAAGCTGGTGCTGGCGTCAAGCAGTCGCAAACCACATAAAGTCGGATACTTTGAGCTAGAGCCGGTTGGAGCGCTTTCAGTGTGAGACGGCGTCCATGCAGATAGATAGCCGGTCCTGCAACGCGGTAGCGTCAGCCGGCGCACATTAACCATGAATTTGCGTGTCGTCGACGAACATATGCGGATTCAAACCATGTAAATCAATTGTGTCTAACACCGTAACACGTCGACAGCATATAACAGGAGAGGTCGTGAAATGATCCCTGTGACACGACGTAAGTGACCAACGATAGCCTAGAAGATGAGTTCCCGCGTCGAACGCATTGGAATCTATTGCTGAGATAGGGCTCGAGCCACCGTAGCACTATGCCGCGCAGGCCAAATGCTACGATACGTCAAGTCGATACAATAAAGTGGAATGGTCGACCGTATCAAACGCGGCCGACAGGGTGATTAAAGCCAGTGCCGCGATGTCGCCGCGGTCTACTACTCGCAGAATATCTGAAAGGACCTTCAGCCGGCACGGCATCCGCAATATGACATGCGAGGTGTCTCATGCTGACAATACAGGCCTCCAAAATAGGTGTAAGCTTTTGTTGTTGTGTCTTTTTTTTAATCTTGAATATTATGTATAGCAAACTAACTGGTTCTTTTGTAATTTTTTATTGGCAGCAGCTATGGATACACACGCAGCCATGCTCGCATAGCATGTAGCCATTGTGCTGTCTGTCAATGATACTGCTTGCAGTATAAGCACATTTATGCAATTAAAGTATTCTAATATGCACGCGCTTGTGTCAACAAATTATATAGTAAATAAATATCCTGCCACATTAAATGCCATTTTTGACGACGCGTGCCCTCCTGGCAACACATCATAGTAACACCACCATCTTCCTATTTGAGTATCAGCTGATGGATATTTGTAAACTGGCTTTCGGCCATAACTAGTAAGTAATATTAACAATTTGAAGCGAATCTGGAAGATCTAGTGAAGATTGGTGCAATATTATATATTTCGCAAACGATATTGTTCAACTGCCTGCACGGGTCCTGAGAACATATTCGATTGAAACCTACGGTACTCGGTAGGCCTGGACTGAGGACGGTGGCTCGTGGCTGGTCCAGGCTGGACCTCAGGCTCAGGACCGCTACGACCTACGAGCACTTAGCAATGTTTTGAAAGTAGGTACCTGCCCTGGAGACTGGAGTCTGAACGGACTGAACCGTCTGATTACTCTTGTGACACTTGACAGTGACGTGAAAGGTAAAAGTAAAGTCGAATCGTCCAAATGAATAATTATACCTGAATAATATGAGATTACATGAATAATTTGATCATGGAACATCCAATACTTTTCTTTCCCTTCAAATGTTACACTTGAATCAGTTGAATCTTGAATGAAGTTATGATGATGATGAATCTATCTGCTCGACTGTTGACACTTATATTAAATGGTGACTCATGGTCTGATGGTCATGGACATTGGACAGAAATTCACAGAAATATTGTTAGATGAATGTCAATATAATATTGTATGCCTAAAGCCTAATGCGAAAACTTGCAGAAATCTCCTGTGAATTGGGCAATAATGAATTTGAAGCTAGCTGCCTGGCCTATTTGAATATTTCACCCAATTGCCATTTTGTAATTTCTGTAATGAAAAATAAAAATTGCATAATTTTGCCCAGAATTTTAAAAAATCTTTTACTAGAGTTTTGGGAAACTTCTGACAATCTGACCTATTTTCCAAATTGGATTTGGCAAAAGTTTCATAAAAGCCAGTAAAAATTATTATGTAAACTTAAGTAGGGTAAACGCGGTATATTCCGACACATTAAGGACGCATCGAGAAATGAAAAACTATAAAAAATAAACCGTATGCATTACGTAAGTTCTGTTGCCTTCACCTGACTCTTAAAACACTTCACTACGCGTCAGCAACAATGAAACGTCACAAAATGTTGCCATATTTATTAAAAAGCCTTTAGAATGGAAACCTACCAAATCCCTATATTCCGTCACTGTGTGTGGCAATATTCAACACGTGGTGAGTCGTATTGCGTCAGCGCTTCAAATTTAACTGATACGTATTGCCGACATCCACGTAAACCATAATATTCTTCCTATAAAAACAGTTATTCACTATTTGGTAGAGCAAGGTCAACTGTCAAATTTGACACATTTTTCGATGATCTCACTAGGTGGCATGCATTGTCTCTCTTTGGATCTCAATATTTTCCCACTAGATGGCCAAGACCTAGTGTTTTGGCAGTAATTTGACGCGCAAATGTATGACGTCACCATTTCAACCATCAACAAACTCATGGAACTAAAACAAAGCTTAATATAAAGGAAAAGCTGGAGAGGTGACGGAATTACCCACAATGTCGGAATATACTGCGTTTACCCTAATTATGTAGACTTATTTGTAATGAAATCAAAAATTAATTTTGATTATTTTGACTTGGGACTCATTTTCAATAGTAGTAACTTATTTCATAATTCATTTTACATTTTAGCTGTCACCTCAGCTGTAAAATAGCATCAGAAGTTCAGAACGCAGCTAACCAGCCATTTCCTACTTGGTACTTCGAATTTTAAAGTAGGTTTTAATTGAATTTTATTGTGCAGATTGCAGACACCTTGTTGAACTTGCTGTGCTACTTTCACAATGCTCTCTCAATACCTACAGGAGTTGGAACAAGTAAGTGTTAATGCTGCCCATTGGAATTTGTGTTATTAGTAAAAATATGATGCATTTTTCTGACTTGGGCATGTATCTTGATTTGAGTAAGCAACTGTGCCATTGCATCATTCTGTATTCTTATACTCATTTCATATCTGAGTCCTAAATGTCTGCATTGCTGTACATCTCAATTCTGATTTTGTGCAAAAAATAGACTAAGCTGTATTATTTGTCTGTTTTTTTTTTTGCAGAACCCTTTTAATGCAGAAGAATTTGTGGAACGTCTAGCATGGCGATCAACATCTGGCAGCGGTGCCAACAAGTCTGCCTCCTCAGGCTCTTTCCAGCCAGAATTACTGGAGATGACCTTCACTCAAGCTATCAAGTGTGTTAAGATTTCTTACCATGAAAGATGCAGAACATGTATTATTGGTTGGAAGCATCACAATTTGCTGTTACTAGTTGTCCAGCTTATGTTGTAATTGCATTCATTATGTATATATATACCTAAATATATTTTTTGGGTATTACTTGGAAGCTTGGTTTCACAAACTTTGTTAATTATTTATTTCTGGTCTAAATTTTCAGAGCAGAACTTAAAATCTCCTTCCATGCTATTTAATTAAGCAGACAATGCAACTTGTTTTGATATCAAACTCATTTTTTCACTAGACAGTTTAAATTTAAAACTATAACCCCTTGCTAATTGTATCCTCATGCTTATCCTTATTGTGATTGACTGGACTTCTTGGTCCCAAACAAAAATAACAAAGTACAAATAGCATTGATGATGGTAAATGTATCTGGGACAAAAGAATTAAAGCATGCATGGGTGATAATCTGTAATTTGAACCTGAATTGAAGTTTGTTCTGCTCTATTCTTTTTCTTTGAAGTAGAGGGTAATGGCAGTATCATTCCTTTCCTAAATACATATTTGCAATCACCTCAAGGAATGATTGTTGTAGTTACAGATAGCACAATTATTTTCAAAGAGTTCTCCTGTCAATGAAATAAACTTTCAACAGTTGAAAAAAATATTGTCTTCCTGGAATTTTACAATTGTGTATCCTACTGAAGTTTGTGACAATCATTTCTAACAAATCTGCTAAAATTCAAGTTTTCCGTTGTGGTTGATGTTGCTTATTCAGTTCAAAAACATTAAACATGTCTTGCAAAAATATAAATTTAAACTTTGACTTTTGATTGGTTATTTACCATATTTTATTTAATAACGCTAAATCTTCTAAAATCCTTGCCCATTTAACTATATTAGTTGGTTGGTTATATAATTAATGATAATATAACTTTAATACAGAGATCTGGAGGTCCTGGGTGAGCGGATGGAGCGGAAATGTCAGAAGCTGGAGGAAGCCGTTGGGGAGGAGGAGCGACAGCATTGGCGGAATGTGGCCAGGCTCCTGGATGCCAATCTGGTAATGGTGCCTTATATTATATTAACACGTGGCCAACATATCAATTATCCATTATAAAATGAACTCATTTATTAGTGTTTTTGACATATTCAAAGGTTGTGTCACTGCCACAAATGGCGTTCAAAAAGCTACCAGGTTGCTATGGTATCTCTGCATCAGGTGGTGTTCAGTGAATGACCGCGGTTTGTCTTCCTGCCACAGGTGGCGTTCAGCCAGTTCCAGCAGCTGGATGGTCAGATGAATAGAGTAGCAGCTCGAGTGGTTCACCTGGGGGACCAGCTGGAGGCGGTAAACACCCCCAGGGCGCGGGCTGCTGAGGCATACACTCTCATGATGCACTTCGCCCACTACCTCACGCCTCCCGCGTCCCCCTCAGAAGGGGAAGATGATGTGGCTGTTAGAGGCCTTAAAGACATGGGAGGCACGGACAGTCCTGTCCTTGGAGAGACGCCCCAGCAGGTACTTTGCCTGCTTGTTTTCAGCACATCACGGCCTCAAATGACACCATTAAGACACTAAACGGATACCTACGGCAACCATGTTTGTGCAACATTACATACCTAACAACTAGAAAAAAATTCTAACACTCTGCTTACTGATTTATGGCTATTACACCATAATATGAAGGGCAACCTCTCATTGAAAGCTTCTCCATTGCCTCTAAATTCCTTTTATGTCTTAACGTACCTTCACCTTTGCAAAAAAAGAAACTCATTTAGCATGAGGAGGCTCCATAAAAATATTGATGCGCTTTTGTGCTCGTCAAAAAAAATGCGCTTTTGTGCTCATCATGTCCGTCCGTCCGTGACTAATTTGTTCGTCCGTGACTTCATAGAAAGATGAGGAAATGAGTTCTTTGTCACTCACTGCAGTGAGTACTGATCTATTTTTTCTCTCTGTTGGAAACAGCTTGACATGAACAATACACTAACAATAAAATCATGATGAAAGAAACTTCATCTATCGATATTGATTAAAAAATGAATAACAAACTATGAAAGAATGCGCTTCTTTGCTTTTTAATATAGACACTTGAAATTTTTTATTCTTTTTAATGGTTGCAGATTTCAGAATCTGCTGACGTCATCCAGAAGCTGTACCTCATATCTCAGGAGCTTCCTGCTGGCAAGTGAGTGACATTCGTGTGAATTCATGAGACATTTGTGGGAATGTTAGGATATTCGTGTGACATTCGTGTGAATGCTAACAGAACATTTGTGTGAATGCCAACAGGACATTTGTGTGACATTCATACATTCGTGTGAATTTATTATATATTCGAGTGAATGCTAAGAGGACATTCGTGTGAATGATAACATGACATTCATGTGGATAATAACATGACATTCATGTGAATGCTAACGGGACATTCGTGTAAATGCTGACAGGACATTCGTGCGAATGATAACAGGACATTTGTGTGAATGATAACAGGACATTCGTGTGAATGATAACAGGACATTCGTGTGAATGATAACAGGATATTCGTGTGAATGATAACAGTACTTTCGTGTGAATGATAACAGGACATTCGTGTGAATGATAACAGGACATTAGTGTGAATGATAACAGGACATTCGTGTGAAAGCTAACGGGACATTCGTGTGAATGCTAATGGGACATTCGTGTGAATGCTAACAGACAGATTCTTGTGAATCTGATCTGAAAATAATGATAGAATATTGGAAAATATTACTAGACGTCGATTNTCAAATTAAGTTGCTGTGTGCAGGTGGTGATGAGGGATGTGTTCGCGGACATTGTGCCACTGTGTGCAGGTGGTGATGAGGGATGTGTTCGCGGACATTGTGCCACTGTGTGCAGGTGGTGATGAGGGATGTGTTCACGGACATTGTGCCACTGTGTGCAGGTGGTGATGAGGGATGTGTTCGCGGACATTGTGCCGCTGTGTAGGCGAGCTCAGGACCTAATACAGAAGGTGTTCGCCGCTCCTGACGAAGTTATGACCAAGTTCGTCATCAATATTTACCAAGGCCAACTTAAGGTGAGACATTAAGCGTTCAATTAAGTTATCTTCTTCATTTTTAATGCAACTTTAAAACGGAAAGTGGGAAATTCGGATTAACCACGTAGATTTCTAATAATAATTTCATTGTGTTTCTATACGTGTATCGCCTGTCAAGTTGTATTTCTTTTTGCAGAGATTAGCAGGTACAATGTATTTTCATAGGTCATGTTCCATGATATAATTTATATAATATGAATTGTATTGAACTATGGATGTTATATGTAGTTATATGAGCTATGAATATGTTTAATATATTAGCTGGTTACATTAATACCAAGATATTTGTTACAATATTTTTCCTTCACTCAGCACCATTCATATGATCACGACTCTATTGTACAGCCTGGGGTAACTGGTAGGAACTGCGAGGTGGTGTTCCGTCACTCAAAAATCCTTATATTCTTCGTACCAATCGCTGTTATTACATTTCTCATCATTTATTTCACCAAGTTTGTGTTACGTTTTCCTTTTGGTGCTACAGTTTTCATCACTCCTTCATTTCCCCTCTCTCCTTCTGTCAGTCATCAGTGTGGCACACGGCTAACGATACTCAGCATTAAATATTAACACCTGAATTTTCTATCAGAAGAGATAATTTAACATTTTTAGCGGAAATAAATTTAGCCGGAGCTAATTGGTCCGCTAACGGTTTTCAAAGTTAGCTGAAAAGCTAATCCGAGAAGGTAAAAGTTAGCTTTGCTAATTAGCGGTTAGCGGATTAGCAGAACTGAGCCCACCATCGTTCCTAATCCTCTTTAACAATTATTTACCGTACATAAACAATGCTGCGTTTGACAGGAGTTCATCCAGAGTCGCCTGTCCCCCGGGGGGACGGTTGCCAGCTATGGGGAGGCCTACTTCACGAGCCTCTACGACCTGTACACCAAGACCCAGGCCTTGTCCCAGCAACTGCATTCCTTCAGCTTGGACCAGACACTCCTGCCCCAGCTTACTAAAGCCATCTTCCAAGCACATCTCCAGACCTACATCAGGTACTGCAGAATATCTCTCTCATGTTTTTTTTATTCTTTGCAAGCCGCAATTAACATCCAGGCGATGTTGAATTCTTAAATGACTATTTAACATCTTCCTTATGCAACATTGTTGAACCATGTGATATTCTACACATATTTCTGATGTTCCTGTTAAGGCACATCTTAAATCAGGTGCGCCTTGAAACATCGCGCCTGCTGCATGTACATTTATTACTTTATTTATACACGGTTGATTAAATACCAGATGTTGCGGACTATTCAGTGCTTTTCAGCGCAACTGTTGTCTATGGCAGGATTAATTGAATACGCGTGCATCCATGAGTTCGCTTGTGGTTTATATTCCCACAAGACATGGTTTCTGGAAAGAAACCGGTACAAATCAAAATTTATTCTAAGAAAAGGGGTTATTGAATTTATAGACAATATTCGAAAATATTCAAGTAAACTACAAAGGCTTACAAACAGAGAAATGATCAAACACGTGAACAAGGCTAGCCAAAATTCGTTCCTGATCTTAGTTCGGTCTGTACTCCGCAGCCAACAGATGACGAATGAACAAAAAGGTTTCGTAAGACCACAGAATTAAGCTACTATCCTAAGACAAATGTTGCGTTCACAACACCAGAGTATTTTTTTATTCTCATGTCTTCAATCAAACAGGCATAAATTAGTAAATTCTGCCAATCTATCTAATATTCTTACTTGATGTACATTTATTACTTTAGTCCGTCAAGTAACATAACATTCCTCTGGTGTTTTTGCAATTTGATATCCTACTTAACATCCAACATAACATCACTTTGATGTTGTTGGAATACTTGATATCCCACATAACATAACTTTAATGTTATTATTCTCTGCAAACCGTAATCAACATCCGTGTGATGTTGAATTCAATGACTATTTAACATCATCCTGATGCAACATTCCTGAACTATGTGATATCCAACTCGTCTCCCTGATGTTGCTGTACCCTTCAAAGCCATCCATCTGTTGAACATGACGAGGTGTAGTATGTGTTGGCTGAAAGCGTAAATAAATTGCAAGGGCTTATTACTGGGACTCCAACTGAACATTAATATTATTACTTTGATGAGTGGGAATCATTACTTAGCTATTGAGTGAGCATTAATATTTAGAAATTAAGTGGATATTAAGTATTACTTAGCATGACAGTAACGCAGCCTTAATGAGCGTGACAGTAATGATGTTTGGTTGCAGTTGCGAGCTGCGGTTCCTGAAGGAGCGTTTTGCTGCGATCAGCCAGCGCTTCTACCTCACGCGCGGCCACAAGAAGATGCAGCCCAGCTCGGGGTGAGGCAGAGGCAGAGAGTGAGGCTGGGGGAAAGAGTGGGGTGAGGCGGGGCAGGGAGTGAGGCTGGGGGAAAGAAAGATAAGGAGTGATGCTGAGGGGTAGGCTCGGGGTGAGGCTGAGGAAAGCTCGGGGTGAGGCTGGGGTAAGGCTCAAAGCAAAGAATGAGGAAGGTTCTTGGTAAGGCTGTGGTTGAGGGTGGGGGCGAGGGTAGGAAATGAAAAGGGAGCACTGCACTGACACTGCTTCACATGTCACCCACTGTAACTGCTGTTTCTAGTTACTGGCTGTCACTGTAACTACCTTCCTGTAGATGCGTCCCCTCGCTTACCCTCTCTCAACACTCGTTCCCCTCACCCTCACCCCCACAGGATGAAGGAGATGAGGATGCACCTGCAGGACGTACTGGGGGGGCACGGCGCCCCCGAGGAGCTGCAGGGGGAGACGCTGCTGGCGGAGGAGGTGGCGCTGTCCATGCTGCACGACACCAAGACCGCCCTACTGCGCTGTGCCACGGTACATCTTTTGCCACGACACCTTTTGTTGTGCCACGGTACATCTTGTGTCACAGCACCCTTTGTTGTGCCACGACACCTTTTGTTGTGTCACGACACCTTTTGTTGTGTCATGGAACATCTTGTGCCACGGCACCTCTTGTGCCACTGTACATCTTGTGCCACGGCACCTTTTGTTGTACCACGGTACATCTTGTTGCGGCACGATACATCTTGTGGTGCCACGGCACCTTTTGTTGTGTCACGGTACATCTTGTTGTGCTACGACACCTTTTTTGTGCCACGGTACATCTTGTTGTGCTACGACACCTTTTGTTGTGCCACGGCACCTTTTGTTGTGCCACGGCACCTTTTGTTGTGCCACGGCACCTTTTGTTGTGTCACGGCATCTTTTGTTGTGCCGTTGCACATGGTGTTGCCGTTACAGCTGTGTAATGGTGTTGCTGTTACAGCTGTGTAATGGTGTTGCTGTTACAGCTGTGTAATTGTGTTGCTGTTACAGCTGTCGTCGAGTAACGCCCTTGCCAGCAACGCGGTGCAGATATATAACGTCTTGACCAGCGCTCTCATCAACGACTACGTCTGCTACGCCATCGGTGAGTACAACTGCACCAACAGATGTACACTGTGGATACAGCTGTACTCTGTCGATACAGCTGTACACTGAGCCTGCAGCTGTATACTGTGGATGCAGCTGTACAGTGTGTATGCAGCTGTACACTGTGGATGCATCTGTACACTGAGCCTGCAGCTGTACACTGTGGATGCAGCTGTACACTGAGCCTGCAGCTGTACACTGTGTGTGCAACTGAGCGTACAGCTGAGCCCTGTACATGCAGCTTTACACTGTACGTAAAACATTATACCGTACGCTTTACACCCTAATTAAAATATGAAACTTTAGTAGCATGACAGATAGAATTGCAATAATAATTTCTGAGCTAATAATTTATGTTTGCCTATGTCGAAATTTAAAGGTCTCTATGGGGTTCCGATATTATTGAATGAATTATATTTAATACTGCTGAATATGATAATAAATATATAATTATTCATGTGTCCGTGCAGACGTGGGTGTGGAAGGCATCCCCACGGGGGATGTGAAGAGCCCTCCCCACCTCACCTTCCTGACGGTGGTGCAACAGACGAGCTCCGTGCTGCACCTTCTGCACAAGCTTCTGCACGACAGCCTCCTGCCTCTCGTCATGTGAGCATAGCCGCCCCTCGTGTGAGCATAGCTGCCTCTCGTCATGTGAGCATAGCTGCCTCTCGTCATGTGAGCATAGCTGCTCCTCGTCATGTGAGCATAGCTGCCCTTCGTCATGTGAGCATAGCTGCCTCTCGTCATGTGAGCATAGCTGCCCCTCGTGTGAGCATGGCCGCCCCTCCTGCCCCGCGTCATGTTAGCATAGCCGCCCCTCCTGCCCCGCGTCATGTTAGCATAGCCGCCCCTCGTCATGTGAGCATACCAGCCCTTCTTAAAAACAAGTAGCAACTACCCCTTTTTCATGATGGGTGGTCCACCAGCTTTGTCTGTCCTTGGTACTCGTAGTACTCCGTGTCCTTTTTTCTGTAGGATACTCTTGAGGAAGTCGTGTTTTTATGCTCCCTTATTTTGCCCATCTCCTTGCTCTTCCGATCGCCTCCCGAGCCTTTTTCCTTAAGCCGCTAGCGTGCGTAAACAGCAACATTGTTGTCACTAATTTCCTTTGTGGCGCGAACTTCAGATGCCTCATTGACAGCTCGTATGTACAGCTAATCAGCTATAATTAATAATATAATATAGCGGTTTCAGCGTTTATTAGGCCGTAGGCCTGTCGCCGATTCCTAAAATTGCAGAACATCCACAGCTTGTTGCGGGCTTGAACTCGCAACTCAGTGCTTCAAATTTTCCTTGCTTAACCGTCCGGCCTCTTCGCCGATTCTGACCAGAAACTGACGCACAGAGCTGGGATCGAACCCGCACCTCTCTGCGGCAATCTTGCTACTCTGAACTGGAACCACTGGGCCCCCTTGCCCAGCTACGGTGTTCACGTGACGTTCCTTATGCACAGCTCGTCAGCGGAGCACAGCGGTGTGCTGCAGAGGAAGCGGCAGATGGTGGAGCGAGTACAGCAGCGGCTCTCAGCTGGTCTTGAGAAACTCATCACTGCCATCTGCCAACACGTACGCTACCTCCTGCACCAGCTGCAGCGACGCACAGACTTCAAGCCTGAACACGACAATCTTAGCGTCGCTGGTTAGTATTATGTTTACACGATAAACATCAATGCTGGCAAAGCAATCACATCTACCAGCTTCTCTACCATCCCAATTACTAATACAACCCTTTCTTTTTACTGCTGCTACTTTCTATTTGAAAATGACGTCATTTATAGTAGTTTACCGATAGTCTGGATAGAATGGTGACCTTTCCTTTAACTACTGCTACTATCTATTTGAAAATGACGTCATTTATAGTAGTTCACCGACACAGTCTGGATAGAATTGTGACATTCCCTCTAACTACTGCTACTATCTATTTGAAAATGACGTCATTTATACCTAGTAGTGGTGACCTTTCCTTTAACTACTGCTACTATTTTTTTGAAAATGACAGTCATTTATATTAGTTTACCGATACAGTCTGGATAGAATGGTGACCTTTCCTTTAACTACTGCTACTATCTACTTTAAAATGACGTCATTTATAGTAATTCACCGATACAGTCTGGATAGAATGGTGACCTTTCCTTTAACTACTGCTACTATTTGACAATGACGTCATTTATAGTAGTTCACCGACACAGGATATAATGGTGATGAGAAGTAAAGTATTTATGATGGTAATGTAAGTGCTCATGTTAGGCTGCACGGGGGCTTGCGTGGCAGGTGGTGTATTTATAATAATGAAAGAATGGTGGTTGACGTCAGTATAAAAACCTTATTTAAAAGTATTTATGATGGTAATGTGGTAATGTCAATGCTCTTCCTAGGCTGCACGGGGGCTTGCGTGGCGGTGGTGCGGTGGCTGACGACGGCGACGCAGGAGGTCGAGCGCTGCCTTGACGGCAACAACCTGGAGCTGTTCCGCCTCGAGCTCGGGACCCGCCTTCACCGCACCATACTGGACCACCTCCTCCGTCAGGAGTACAACACTGCAGGTGCTGTGCCTGAGGCACCTTGTTAACCTTACCGCGGAAACAAATTAGTTGGGCATCATCGTTTTTATCTTTTTTCTTTTGCATCGTTTTGAGTGATTCGTATAACCTATGCGAAAAATATCCAGCTTCATGGGTAACTTGCTGCTGGAAATGTTTAAAATTTCTTATCAACTCGAAACAGATTATAAATTTTTTATTCCGCTACTGAAGGACTTGGACCATACATTCTAAGCAAAGAAAACAGTTCAGTATTCGTATTTGCAACATTCCGTTATATTTGATGTGAACTTAAGTTCCACGAACAAAGTTGCAGTTTCTTTTACATCCACGGGGTGTGAGCAGGCGCGATGTGCGTGATCTGCGACGTGAACGAGTACCGTAAAGTGGTGCAGGCGTGGCGGTTGCCGCTGCTAACATCGCTCTTCGACACGCTGCACACGCTCTGCAAGCTCCTGCAGGTGTCGCCGCAGAACCTGCAGCTCGTCTGCTCCGGAGACCAGCTTGTGAGTGACACCCGCTGTGACTGTGCTAGTGGTTTGTGAGTAACACGTCGCCACGTCAGTGCCTGCAGCTCGTGAGTAACACGTCACCACGTCAGTGCCTGCAGCTCGTGAGTAACACGTCGCCACGTCAGTGCCTGCAGCTCGTGAGTAACACGTCGCCACGTCAGTGCCTGCAGCTCGTTAAAATATACTGTGAAAATTACGGTGCGTGTTGCTCATGCACAATATTCTTGCGGAGCTCATAAAGGTTCAAGTCTCGAATTAAAACAATCTCATTTCCAGGCTGGACTCGACAGAACCGTGCTGGCTAACTTCATCCAACTGCGCGCCGATTACAAAACCGCCAAACTTGGCGCGCACTTCAAGTGAGGCGACAACGAGCGGCCGTCTTCTGTGTCGTGTAGACCGACGGTCACCGCGTCGAGGCCAGATGTAGAAGACGACCATTGATGAATGAAATATATCTTCATAAGTATGATCAAAGTGCTTATCTGGAGGTGTTGATGAAATTTGGTATGTACAGTCCAAAGTGAATTTTATTTATTTATACTATTACAGTTCATAATTTTTGAGTTATATATTGTATTTTACAAACTATTATTAAAATTTACTCATATGATCATATCGACCGTCTTATTTTACCTAACGTTGTTGTATAATTAAAGATCAAAGACTTCGTTACAACATTTACTCTGATATTTAGTCAAACTATATACATCTCTGCTACAACCGACGCCTGGTGTTAACTTCACCCCTGCTCCTTTTCGAAGATTACGATTTACTGATCAAAGTTCCTCCTGTGAAGAAACTCATCTCTTCTCGAACATCTGTATACATCCACAGAAATTAAGATCGCGTTGGAGGGACCCATGCCTGGATCTTAGGCTTGCCAGTGGTGTAGGGGATGTAGGCTTTGTTGGTGCCCGTGGGGTTGGGGGACGGCGTGGTGTCGATGTAGCTGTACTGCACATGTTCTTTCTGCACACACATTAAGCAATTATCTTATTTGGCTTTGTTAGAGATACGAATAGTAAACTGAGCAGAGGGTGTTGAAAGCAGACTTACACAGGTGATGTTTCTTTTAAATTGCAATGAATTTCAAGAAGTCGATGGACAGACATCGGCATTCTCAATTAATTCCACACAGCATTTGTTCCTTTCTGCTCGCATTGCGCTCAATTTATTCAAGCGTGGTCAGCAAATAGGGTACAATGGCCTCTGTAGTTAGGGAAAATCTTTGCTGCCCAAGACAAGTTTAACTTCAACTGAACCAGTGTCAGGGATATAACACTCTTGTTATTTTACAGTTGCCCTTAAACATATTTAAAGCTAATAATTGTTGATATTACAGTGATAGGAGACAGGCCTTCTTGAACCTTACCTGGGTAGGCGGTATGTCAGTCTTGTAATGCAGCCAACCAAACCAAGCGGGAGACACTGCACTCCCATCAAAATCAGTGCCAAGCGATGGGCTGTAGATAACCCAGCGGTTGCGACCTGTCAAATCAAGCTAGTTAGTCATTTCGAGCGAAGAAACTTGAAACGAAAAGCTGAAATTTAGCAAAAAGAAGATAAAAGTTGCAGCATTTATGGCACAGATTTATTATTTTTGCACTTTCACCTCCTGTTGCAGCAAGATGTTGGTGAATTTGTCAAGGATCTAGGTGCATTTTGCCAACTATCTTGCATAAAGTTGTACAGGGTGGGGCAGAACCGATTGAACAGTCTTAAGGCAAAATGAAAGAGTAATGGAGGTACATAAAGAAGAAAGTTTATTTTCCTCGAGGTTAGCGTAACATAGGTACCGTTTAGAATACTTATGTTTTGAAAATAATATCAGGGAGATGGTGGCCGTTAGCTGCAACACACTGTTGGAGTCGTTCTCGGAAGTTTCCTACAGCACGTTCACACATATATAGTCAGATGGGGTAAGACAGGACCAAAATCACTAACAAGCCTGTAGCATCTATACCATGGAAAGCTAAAAAACCCTAAACCTATCATAAGGTGTAGTTATGCAATGGGCTTCTAACCTACAACTCAGACATTTTGCATCTAACATAGTTTTCTGTACAGATTAAAAAAAGTGTCCCATCTTACCCCATTGGGGTAAGATGGGACCAGGCTGGGGTAAGAAAGGACCAACTGGTAATTCTTATGTTACACGGTTTTTAATAAAAGTACAAACCTGATATTCAATATTATCCATCTAGAACACATTATTTGATTAAACAACCACTTGTTACTGTTTTGTGTTGCGGGAAGTCAACTCTAATATCAGTCATATTGGAGTTTTTGTCACGAGAAAACTTTGTTAAGCATAATAATAGTGGGATGGCTTTGGTTCATTGTAGAGCACTGCTAAATGCTTCATGCATATTCCATTAGCGTCATTGTCTGAAAAATTTATCAAATTGGTAATAAAACCAATGGATAATAACTCAAGTGTCAGACATCATGTGTTTTCTTGCTAACTGCATTTGTGGTGCACTTCTTCAAACATAGCTCATGCCCTCTCACAGAGTTGTGATCATAATTATTTTTCATGTTTCACACAATGATTTTTTCCCCAGCCAATCTTGCACTAGTTCTGCAGCTCACTAATGGGAAGTGACATCCCTATTTTCTCCATCCCTTTAATGCAATTTAAAATGGTGCACTAAATTTCTCTAATTAAAAAAGCTAACAAGTTATAATGAAGTTTGAGCCAAAGATAAAAATTTTGACCAAATTACTCCATGTACTGACTGCACAATAATATATTCATTTAAAAACTAGTTTTGATAAACTGAAGGGTAAGAGAGGACCATTTGTGGGGTAAGACAAGACAATTTGTGGGGTAAGATAGGACCACATGTGGGGTTAAATAGGATCATTTAGTGGTCCCGTCTTACCCCATGTCCGGTCCTTTTTTACCCCATTTTAGAATACATGTCAGGCAGTGATGGTAGCAGGTAGGAATGCCTAGTATGTCTCAAAAGCTGCTTATTACTTGAGGTTACCTGCCTACATCCACAAACCAGGCCAAAAAATTTTTTGTCATTAGACAGAGCTTATTTCCCAAACAGGGTTAACTATTTTGTGACCCTCCTTTACATAGGTTTTCTTTAAAAATTAGCCAGAAATTCATTATTTGCAGAAGAGGGTTGCCACAAACACTGAAATGACAGGCAATGATTGTACTAACATATTCTTTTGTCAAATTAAATTCAGTGCAGTTAGAATGCATGCCATGGGCCGGTCCTTTCTTACCCCATGATGGCTGCGATCCTGTCTTACCCCATTTGACTATATGGCGAGGTATGGCCATAACCTCTGCAATAATCCGTACCCTCAGCTGTGGTAGGGTGTGAGGGCGATTTCTGAACGCTTTTTCTTTTAGATGTCCCCAAATCAGGTGACCTTGCACTGCAGGCCACTGTAAATCACCCCTCAGAGACACCAGACATCCGGAAAACATGCGTCTCAGAACATTGAGTGACATTTGGGCTGTGTGAGCTGTAGCCCCATCCTGCTGGAACCACACGTCTCCCAGTGCTTCATTTTTCAACAATGTTTTTCATCCTGGACTGCAATAAATTTGGCAACATTGCAGCATAGCATTCAGAATTCACTGTCATGGTTACTTCCTCCTCTGATAACAACTCCAACTGTGTGTTGCAGCTAATGGCCACCATCTTCCTGATATTGTTTTCAAAACCTAAGTATTCTAAATGGTATGTTATGCTAACCTCGAGGAAAATAAACTTTCTTCTTTATGTACCTCCATTACATTTTATTTTGCCTCAAAACTGTTCAATCAGTTCTGCCCCACCCTGTATATTCACATGATTATTGTCTATTAATTTCCTCTAGTCAACATTGAGGAGATGGTTGACTGTGTAACAACCATATACATACAGGTATGTTCCTCTATTGGGCAAATCAAGCTTTTTGTTTTTAAATCAGGCTTTAAATTTTTCCTACTAGAAAGAAAATTGTATACTTCTCCAGAAAGTGAATTACATTGGTTTGACCAGCACAACCTTGAGCCACAGACTTGGATGCGATCTGCAAACCGGAGGACCAAAGAATCATATGCGGGAGGCCCACAATGAGACCATCATCTGTGCCACGTCAGAAACCAGCATCAACATCACCATCACCATGAGGTGCTCCAATGGCCAATGCAACAAGACATTATCAAGGACGATTCTCCTGCTATCAATTTGCAAACCACCGGATTTGTCAGGACGTAGGAATTGTTCTTGGAATAGTTTCAGTTCCGATTTTGAACCGCATCTAAGATATCCTTTGTATGTACTTATGTCATTCCCATTTTTATTTTGTTAGCATTATAAATAGGTATCTCTTCACGTACTTGAATATTGCATATTCAAAACATTGTAAATTATAATTAAATGTCTCTCCGAAACCTTATATTTTAACTTTCCAATCATACAAAAAGCCTGATTTGTCAAATAGAGAGAAGCAATGACGTATATAATCATCAATAAAATATACTCTCTGGTCTTTAATGTAATCTGTATGAAAGAACAGCTTCTGCCTAACTACCTACACTAATATATACGTACATACTATATGTATGCAAGTCTCCTAAGAAAAATTACCAGAACCATACACATCAATGAAGTACGCGCATATCGTTTGTGAGGCAAACATTTTCATTTTTTCTGGATAAAACCAGGTGAGTGAATGTAATATTAAATTTAAGAGAAAAATTTCTTTGTGCATGCATACATGAATCATCAGTCATTTTATATATTTCAACAATTTTCATGATAATTGCAAACTTACCAAGGAAGTATTCATTATTTTCATAATATTTATTGCCAAGCTTGTCAGTTCCCACAAGAGTTCCACTCTTCAAGTCATTCTGCCTGAAGAAAAAATAACATAAGTATAAAAACTCTGCTCTGGGCATGTAAAGTTGATATTTTTCATGCCTGTCTTAGTGGCATATGAACATCAAGAGATATGGCTAGCAATATATTTTCATTTATTGAATGGATCAAAATGCTGTAAAATACCGATATTGAATGATAAAAACAGACTGAAATTCTATGTTAGCATGAAATTACATACAATCAAAAATATCATTCAGAGATCTTAAGTCATTCTTTATACCTTATAGTAAAGAAGATGTAAAAAAATGAAAATATTGTGCAAAAATTATATCTTATCATAAGAAAGTAGGTATTTTAAATGTGCCGGTATTATTGAATCTTATACGGGAAGACAATGAACTTAGCACTTGTCATTAATCACCCTGCATACCTTAAATTTGATCAGTTTCTTTGTACCTGCCAGTGACTGCACAATTTAATGTGCATATGCAGTTCCCCCACCCATGTAAGTAGCAGACTGCAATAGATATCACTTATGCATTGTGGAAATTTATTTTACATCTTTGATATATTAGGCATCACTCTACTAGAGTCTCTAGTATGAGTTGAATTTGATCATGATAAACATTGTAATGCTCATTTGTAAATGTTTATTTTTCATTGTAGTGTGGCAACTTTAGTGAGGTGGTGACTTAAGTATTATTGACAGTATATTAATGGTGGTTTACATTCTTCAAAGGTGGTCATCTGGTGCCTGGTGGTTTCTGCCCAATTTACTCTTGACTTTTATACTGGCATTTTTTTTTTAAATTCAGTCATATAGTATTCCAAATTAAATCTACAATTGAAAAAAATGCTCATGATGACATAATGAGTCATTCTAAGAAAAATTGCATATTTACCTTGCAATTTTTGAAAATCAGCAATGTCAAATCATTTTTACCAATTAGCCTAAAATTGGAAATTTTCATCTAATACGGTAATTCAGATTGGGATGTATTCGTTTTGCTGAATATAGCCTGACAGCTGATTATGGATTAGAGTTTTTCTACTTGTTTCTGAAATTTGGCAGTTACAACATGACCAATTTTCAATACTTGAAATCTTGCAGGCAGGAATCAGGATTAGAATTTTCCTACTTGTTTCTAAAATTTCGCGGCTTCAACACAACAAATTTTTGATACATTTGGAATCTTGCGGCCCGATCGTGCATTTTTGTTAACAATTATAAAAGAGGTAATTCATCTGGCACCACTATGCAGAGGGTGGATGCAGCGTCGGCAATATATGGATTTTTAAGCCCAAAGCGTCGCCGGCCATTTTAAAGATGCGTCGCCGGGTAATTTTTAATGAAAAGCCATTTACGCTGAGTAATGACGAACTATTTACAAGCCACGAACTTATTACAATCAAAAAAATGTTGTTTACATTTTTTGCGGGAACTCATCGCAACTGATTTCCGGACAAGCTTCGCTGCATCATAATCCATCCAACGTACCGGAAAGTGGCGGAAACCTTACTTTTTTTCTAAATAGTTGGCTGAAGACTGAGAAATATATTAAATGCAAGAATTTCAATCTAAATGTGTCGGCAAGATCTTCTGAAGGCGAAAATTTTGCTGATAATGCGTCGCCGTAGGTCTTTAAATCTTCGTTCACTCTCTGCACAGTGGATCTGGCAGAAATCTTGCAGTTCCAGAAATGGTTTGAAAGCTCTAGTCACGGCTCTATGGTTGGAAGTTTTCCATGCTTGCTTGCAGCCTAATTATGCACATTTGCTAACAATTAGATAAAAGGCAATTTATTTAGCAGAAATCTTGTACTACCAAAGTCTAAACATAGTGGGAGAGTTTTAGTTGTGACTTGTGACTATAGCCTATAGGCTAAGGGTAGAGGGTAGTTGGTAGGCTAGATCATTCATAGTGGCAAAGCAGAGAGTTTTTTAGACTCTCCCTCAAGTTCATTTTTGAGTCCTATAAGTAGACCCATGAAGTATCCTGGATACCAGCATTATCATACATAAGAAATTAGCTTAAATCTTGGATATATGAGGAAGTTAAAAATGAACTGATTTTAAAAAATCTCTGGTTTGTCACTATGAAACCTAGATGTTTTCCATCATTCCATGTTACAATGGAAAAGTTATAGTTGTACCTAGCCACAGACTCAGTAGCCTAGCCTGATAGGTGATAGGCCTAGGCCTAGCTGATCGGCCTGATCCCAATATTTTTCTTTTCCTCTTGGCTCTTGCAATATAAAATCAGTCCAATAGAAAAGTCAGACCTTTAAAAAGCCAAAATTTCACTAAATTGATAGTCTACTTGTCAGTAAAGCTCAGTTAGCTCACACAACTAGAAGAGACATTTAGGTATGTCGATGTGATACTGATTACTGACTACCGAGACTGCTGACACAGTGACACTGACTGTGGAGTCTGTGGTTTAAACTGGAAAGTTAAAACGAACAAATTAGGTATTACTGTCTATTGTCTAAGCCAGTAGTCCAAAAGGCCAACGCACAAATTAGGGTCACAAAAAGTAAAAACTAACCTGTAAAGTTTATACAGTGATTGGCGAAATCCACCATTTTCTTTTATTAAGTTAAAAAATCTAGATACTCTATCTAATCCAAAGAAAGCCATTCTCAATTTTGTGTTTATAAGGTGAAGTCTGAACTGCGGATTGAGCGTTCAGCCGTCAAGAAATCTGGATAAGTGAGCCCAGAGAGCACGAACAAATGTCATAGTATCTTCACGTGGGATGGACAATATTAGAAGTGCACAGAACAAAACCGCTTGGACATTTTTCTTGAAAACAAAGCTCACTAAAAAATCTTGATAATGCTCGCAGTAACCAATTATGAATAAGAAAGTTTGTGATGTATTAGGAAATGATCAGTTTCGATTTGACAAAGTTATGCGTGGTAGAAGTGCTTGCCCAATTGCAACTGGCTGAATGTTATTTATTTAGACTTTTATTAAAACCACAAAATATTCAATCGATCAGTATATTGAATAATTAAAACATGTATTAAATTAAATTTATTCACAGGGCTTTAGGGACACATCGTCACTTTAGGAACGAATTTTTATTTCATAGTAGGTATCTCATGAAAAAGTTTGTAAAATAGAAACCGATTAGTACCATATTAGAAAAAGGATATATTTATTGATATTGCGCTCACGATAGCATAGATTTTTTGACCGTCTCATTTTTATTTAACAAGCTAAGGGCAAACTTTTAGCAGATTTTACACGCATAAATTTTCCAAATCGAAACAGATCTTGACTTGGAATTGGGGTGCGTGGTGACCTCCGGTCACGATCTTTAATTCGGTCATACACGCTGCATAAAAGCTCTTTTACTAGCGTCAAAAAATTAAAAGTTCACACTCGTGTGTTAAGAGAAGGTTCAATTACAACGTAATCACAGCAATACCAAGAAAAAAAGCTTAACAATTTCGTTTTGCTACATCCTAAAAAAGCAACAAACAACGTACTAAAACAATTCGGCACGGTCACATTTGTCTTCCCACCCTCGCCTTTCTCAACCCTCCATTCCTCAAGACCCTACTCTTATTATCCTCCTCCTCTCCCTCATCCTCCACACGTTTTCCAAATATCTCTTCACACTCACAAACATAGACGCAGTTGTTCCCTCAGCCAAACCCGTAATTATTGCCATCCACAGCTATCCACAGTCCAGCAGCTATCTCAATCAATCGTCAGCTATGGAAAGATCGGGTTCCAAAGGCCGGATCCCTTGTGAATCAAGTCACGAAAAGTTCAAGAATCGGCAACAGGCCATGGGCCTATTTCTTCAGCGCCGACACTTCTATTCTATTCTATTCTATTCACTCTTCGCTTGTTCTCTCATACCCCACTTCGTTAATCTCACCTCTCTCATTCAGAATCACCTCTATCATAGACAGACGCTCTCTCTCTCTCTCTCATACGCCCCACATTCCATCAACAAGTGCTCCACAATTTCCTTCTCATTCCCATGACATATAAAACTTTTATCGTCCCTCCTTTCTTTCCACCTGTATGCACGTCCATTCACACATAGCGCCCCTGCCCTAACACAAAACAAAAGGTCTCCACCTCTATTACCATCATACATGCATTCATATTTTGGCATCGCTTTCATCTGATACAGTCTTAGAGTGTCCTTTCCCTCCATTCCTTGCTTCCACACCTTCAGCCCATAGTCTTTCACTCGCTTATTTATTTCTCTTTTCCACTCTGTTTCATCCCACTCTATCCCAATCGCACCCCGCACGGTCACCACCCATTCGTCCTTTGGCCCAGCGGGCCTTTGGCGCACCCATGCTTCATGCATACCACACTTACGCACCACACACTGCCCGACATCTACGTGCCCATTTGTTCACCTTCATGTTCCACATATACATCTTTCGTGCCCAACGTTCATCGTCCATTCGCTCCAGTCTCACTTTATATCTCAATACTGCTCTCATTCGTCTTTCCTTGAAGGTACTCCATCCCATGTCTCCTCTCAGGGTTTCTACCGCAGTCCACCTGGGGGCTCTTAGTGCCAATCTCGCCACTCTATTCTGAAAAATTCAAATTTATCTTGCTCACCATCACTATATGCCATCACATCTAATCCATACATAATACTAGGCACTGCCACACTCTTCCACACTTCCCTCAATACTTCATACTTACACTCCTTCATACACTCCTGCGGGCGTTGTCATGTACTACCCAAAACGCGAAGATTCGGACCCTTCGTGCGCCCAACTGACTTGGCGTTTAGGGTGTCGGGACTGAAAACCCTAACTTGCTGTTAGGGTATTCACGTATTGTGAATAAATACTTTCAATTTCAATTAGTTCGAAATCGGTTTTAATTTGAAAAAGTTCTGGGGCTGGACAATGTGCTGCGAAAATATATCACTAAAATGGGTTACTTATATTTTTTCAAATTAGTCCAAGCGGTTTTTCAAGTAGTGCGTTAATTTTCAAATCCACCCAGAATTCTTCCAGTTAGCAACAAAGTATTTTATTAAAATACGCTCCAGTTTTCTAATTCTATTTTTTTTTATTCTGTTTCAATGCAGCTCGTTAAGTTTTAGCACCCTTTGCAAGTAAAATTTTCTCAGTTCTGAAAGATTTTCTTTTAATCGAGAACGAATATTTTGATCCGAAATACACTCTTGCGTGCAGTGTTAGAATTATTATTTTATTTATGGTGGTATCTTATACCTATAAACGACAGTCTCGTCTCTAGGCTGTTCTGTACCATCTCATCATTTTCTTTTAATCGAGAACGAATATTTTGATCCGAAATACACTCTTGCGTGCAGTGTCAGAATTATTATTTTATTTATGGTGGTATCTTATACCTATAAACGACAGTCTCGTCTTTAGGCTGTTCTGTACCATCTCTCTTTCCTGAAAATACCTCTGCTTACTTCTCCTTTTCCAACATTAAATGGTACGCATCGTCTTCGGAATCCGTCCGTCTCGAGAGACGATGGGGTAGCTATCGGTCCCGCCTGCATCGCCGAGAGTGGCTGTACAGACCGATCCCGGAGTGACAATCCAATTCACAGCCATCACAAGTGAAGGCAGATGGCTGACGCGGATGCGTCGACCGCTGCTTCCGTCTGAACCTCCTCTGAGAGTCACCACGGCGGCGCTCGACCTCAGCGCAGGATACGGCCAGCCCGACAGCGAGTCTCCAGCCCTGGCGGTCAGCTGCTTGGGTCTCCAACGAGGATGGGTCAAGGTGGCACCACTTCAAATCCCTCATGCAGATGTCCTTGAGGCGTAGTTTCGGGTATTCCGTTTTCCGTCCGCCCTCCACGAGCTCGCCGTAGAGGATGTCCTTGGGTATGCGTCCCGCTACCATCCTACTGACATGCCCCAGTCACTTGAGACGTCTCTCGCTGAGAACTGAGAGCAGACTGATCATATTTGATCCCTCTAGTACCACTGAATTGGGTACTCTGTGTTGCCACTTGATCTGCAGTATGCGCCGTAGACATCTCATGTGGAAGCCCTTGAGTTTCCTTTCGTTCCCCGCGTAAGTGGTCCAAGTCTCGCAACCATTCAGAAGAGTGCTGAGGGCGTAAGCCTTGTAGACGCACAGCTTAGTCTTCACGATGAGGCTCAAGTTGTTCCAAACACGCTGGGTCAATTTGGCCATGACTGTGGCGGCCCTGGCAATCCTGCTATTAATCTCGGAGTCGATGGACAGAGAACTGGAGATGCTGGACCCGAGACAGGTAAAGTTCTCGACGACCTCAAGGGTGTAACCATCCAGAACAATGCTCGGGAGAGTCCCAGTGCTCTGGCACAATAACTTAGTCTTTCCCCGGCTGATGGTCAGGCCAAACTCCGTGCAGGCATAAGCAAAGTGGGTGAAAAGCTGCTGGAGTCCTCCCTCGGTATGCGATGCCAAGGCTGTATCGTCGGCGAAGAGCAGCTCGCGGATTAGGACTCTGGTGACCTTGGTTTAAGCCCGAAGACGGGCTATATTGAAGAGTTTGCCATCGTGTCTGGTGTGTATGTAAACGCCCTCGTTACATTCCGCGAAGGCGTACCGTAGTAGCATAGAGAAGAAGATACCAAAAAAGCGTGGGCGCGAGCTCGAAGCCCTGCTTCACTCGTCTGATGACTGGAAAAGCTCCTGAGGTCACACCATTGAAGTGAGTAAGCGCGGAGGGCAGCCGATCCTCTTCAACAAGCGGAAAAGTCCGTCCCGACTTACCAGGTCGACAGCTTTCGTTAGGTCAATAAATACGACGTGGAGAGGCATCTGCTGCTCATGGAACTTCTCCTGCAGCTGACGCAGGGAGAAAATCATGTCCACCGTCGATCGACCAGGCCTGAATCCACATTGGAATTCGGGATAGACGCGAGCGTCGAGGAGCTGCAAGCGAGAGAGAGCGACCCGGGTGAACACCTTGCCAACAACGCTGAGGAGGGAGATTCCCCGGTAGTTGTTACAGTCACTTCTATCTCCCTTATTCTTGTACAGAGTGACGATCTTTGCATCTCGCATGTCCTGAGGGGTGTAACCCTGCTCCCAGCAAAGGCGAAGTAGCTCGTGGAGTGTCTGGAAAAGAACTGGTTTGCCGCTTTTCATGATTACTGGAGGTATTCTGTCGCTCCCAGGTGCTTTGCCGCTGGCGAGGCAGTCCATGGCTATACTTGGCTCTTTCAAAGCAGGAGAGGCATCCAACTCCCTCATAATCGACAGGCCAGGGATTGAGTCAAGAGCAGTGGCAGTTACTGTATTCAACTTTGCGTACAGCTCAAGGTAGTGCTTGGTCCAGTGCCACATTGCCCCTCCCGATCTGCTAGGACTTCCCCGGTTTTGGACTTGAGTGGAGCGGTCTTGGACGGGGTTGGTCCTGTGGCCCTCTTTATACATTCGTATACCTTCGTACATCCCCCCCAGAGGTTCCACCAGTACGTGTTGGCGCAACGTCGAGCTGTCTGCTGGGCTTCACCCCTGGCGGCCCGGAGGGCATGCAGCGTGCCGGGTGTGGGGTATACCTTGTGGGCCAGTAAGGCTTGTTTTTTCTTCTCCGTTACGGCATCATTTCCCCCCAGTGAGCTTCAAACCAGTCCGTGCTCCTCCGTATTTTTTTCCCGTAGAAGTTAATGGCGCAGTCGCACATGGCGTCGCGAAGGCGTGACCATCTGCAGTCAATGTCATCGCCCTGCGGTGCATCCTCACCAAGAGCAGGTCCCAGGCTGCTGACGAACTGCCAGGTCTTCACGGAGTCGCGGGTGCAGCTGGTATCTATATGAGGGTGTCCCATACCTTTTGAGTGATGCAGTCTGTCGCGTCGCGCGAGTTAAACTTGGTATTGTAGTTTAGGTTTTACAGCGCTCTGCCTTCTCTCGGAACCATCCGCCTAGCTCTACTTCCGCTTGGTAGCGTGCGGCGTCTCATAAGTCATAACTCTCATTTAGTGGTGACGCGCTCCTGCGCAAGCTCGAGACGAGATATGTAGCTGATTCATTGCCTAGGAATCCATTTCATTCATTGTCCATATCATGTATTTGTTTCACTGTGTCTCGTGTTAGTGTTTATTTGAGCTTGATAAACCTGGTATGCCCATTGTGAAATGCAATAGTAGTTTTTTTGGACTTCTCTTTGTTTTAGTACTTATTGTCTGCCACTATCGTATAACCGATTCTCCATCTTCTTTCTGTCCAGACGTGCGTAAACTTTATGTTGTTTCAATGTAACAGTCAATTTTTAGCGACCAATCGAACTGATAAATAGGATCGACGTGCCACATCTCGTGAGTGTGATGCTTGTTTTGTTTTCTACACTATTGCACTCACTCTTGCTGGTCTTGCATTATTTACACATAGATGAAATATTTAGATTTTTGCCACCCTAAATTTGTGAGTATTCGCAACGTTCAGTACGTAGCCATCGATCATGTACAACGAGTTTAATGGCATTTCGTTACCTTTCAGTGAGATTTAAAGTTTATGTTTTTTTTTCGAGTATTACATCTGCTCTATTGTGTGCAGATTTACGGTCGAACTTTCCGGCAGTAAACCTGGACTGAGGGCCACCCTCTGGGCAGGGGGGCCCAGTGGTTAAAGTTCAGAGTACCAAGATTGGCGCACTAGAGAGGCGCGGGTTCGATCTCAGCTCTATGCGTCAGTTTCTGGTCAGAATCGGCAAGGAGGCCGGGCGGTTAAGCACAGCAGAATTGTAGCAGTGAGTTGCGAGTTCGAGACCGCAAAATGCTGCGAATGTTCTGCGATGTTAAGAATCGGCGACAGGCCTACGGCCAAATAACGCTGAAACCGCTATTATTTTATTTTCAAGAATTTCTTACTGTCCTTGGGTTCACCGTTACTTGGCTGAAAGGAGAAGATTTCAGTAGCCTTTAATTCAGTCCAAGACACAGTCTCTTTGGCGTCAAGCGCACCCTGCTGGCCACGAGGGCGTGATCCGTATCGCAGTCCGCGCTCTGAAAACTGCGGGCTTGGAGAACGTTTCTAATCACCGCTCTTCTGGTGATAACGAGGTCAAGCTGATGCCAAAGGCAAGACCGCGGGTGTTTCCAAGACACCTGGTGGGTTTCCTTGTATTGGAAGAATGTGTTTGTCAAATTGTCACACATAGGCCATGATGACAGGAGCTCCAGCAGGCGTTGAATGTTCTCATTTAACTTCCCCCTACCGAATCTCCCGAGGCAGGTGGGCACTGGGCCATGGCTCATAGTCGGCTCCTATACTCTCGCGTTGAAGTTACCAAGGAGATATAGTCCGCTGGTTTTCGGAATCCTGAAAATTGCCTCGTCTAGTGCTTGATAGAATTGATATTATTCTTCATGTGAGGAGTAAAGCGTTAGGGCGCTGAGTATGCTGACTGCTCCAGAGCACGTTTGCAGCAGTAGCGTAAGTATGTAGACTCTCAGAGCCCGCCACTGTAGGCTCCGTGGAGCTGACCAGTTCGTTTCTTACTGCAAAGCCAACACCCCGCAACCTTGGCTCGTCCGGAGACAACCCACGCCAATGGAAGGTGTAGTTTGCTTCTCTGATGGAGCCGCTGTCGTCCAGTCGGGTCTCCTGGAGAGCGGCGATATCAACTTTTAGTCTCGCGAGCTCTCTATCGATGACGGCGGTCTTCCTCGCTTCGTCTAACTGTGCAAGGTCCCCAGTGGTCCTAGGGCACATGGTCCTGAAATTCCAGCTTGCGAATCGACTGAGGAAGTGGCTTTTTTTCTCATTTTGGAGTTAGCTGGTGGCCTGAGAAGGGCGCCCTATGTACCACCACCAACCGAGGAGAACGAGTTGACGAGCGAGAGAACGAGTCGACGAGCGAGAGAACGAGTCGACGAGCGAGAGAACGAGTCGACGAGCGAGAGAACGAGTCGACGAGCGAGAGAACGAGTCGACGAGCGAGAGAACGAGT